>NW_028324304.1:18353216-18605716 GCF_058129835.1 Hydra viridissima
ATTCACTTTGCTAATTCTCACTAAATATAGCAAAACAAGGATAACGACTTCCAGGGCAGAAAAGCACTGAAATAGGTATTTTTAAATCGCAATAAAAAAAGTTCAAATAGTTGACCTGTAACGGATGTACTCCATTTTGAAAATTTACGTAGTTTTTAAGGGAATTCTACCTGTGGTTCAAATATTTTCCAAATTATTGGAATTTAAAATATATGAAACCGAAATTTGTTTTAACACGTGACTTTTTCAACCAATAAACGGACTTCCGTCACAATAAGCAAATTTCGTTTAAGTGCCGACTTTCGGCACTCTATCCACGGCTTTTTTATTATTGCTAAAGTTTAAAATTCTTGATGAAGTTTTGTTTACTACTTTATATTTTTCTGTTTATTCATTGAACAATCGCCAGATGCGCTAAATTTGATTGGCTCCTGTAACTTAGCAAATATTTTATTGTTTGCATTATATATTCAAAACGAGATATTTTGAAACAAGGCAACAATATAATATAGAATTGCCTTGTTTCAAAATATCTCGTTAATATATTATACTAACTGCATATCTAACTCGCACTTCCGCAGTGAAGCAAATTTTTTGCCAGCCAGGTTTGTTTTCGCAGCCCAATATGAAGTATTACCAGTTTAAATAAAACGGCTACCGGCATTAAAAGCTTTAAAAACTTGCTTCACTTTTTCATACGGAATTTTTGTGAAGTTAGACACCTAGTTAATATACTGTGGGTGCAAAAAGTATCCAACACAAAGGAAAAACTTTATTTGATTAAAGCCTATTCAACAAAATAACATAAACAAACACTATTCTAATGTAATTTTACATGGAAAATACAAATATCATATCAAAGCAACAATATCAATAAATGTTGACTTGATAATTGCAATTTTGTAAAAGATAAGGTTCAAAAAGTATCCAACACATCGTAAAAAATTTACTCAATACTTTGTCATGTGACCTTTTGCAGCCAAAACTGCTTCTAAACGATCGGAAAACTTGATCACAAGATTAGCACATATGCTAATAGGAATTTTAGCCCACTCTTCCTTGCATATATCTTTCAATTGGATAAGATTTCTTGGATCTCTCTCCTGTACCCTCAATTTCAATTCCCACCTTAGATTTTCAATTGGGTTGAGGTCAAATGATTGGCTTGGCCATTCCAATAAGTTAATTTCCCTCTCCTGAAACCATGCACGAGTTGCCCTAGTCGTGTGCTTAGGGTCATTGTCTTGTTGGAATATCCAACCTCGAGGAAGGTTAAATTTTTCGGCTGACTTCACGAGGCATCTCTCAAGAATGCCCCAATACATTTCGGAGTTTATCCTTTTTTCTATGATTTCCAATTCCCAAGGGCCTGCAGAGGAGAAACAACCCCAAAACATTATGCTGCCACCTCAAAACTTCACTGCTGGGACGGTATACTTCGGGTGAAACCTGAACCATATAGTCCTATATCTCCAAGATTACAAACACCAAGATCAGCTATGCGAGAAGTTCTAAGGTCAATCATATGTCCTGATGTACCTGCAGAAACAGCAGTAATAATAGAACAACAAAGACAAAAAAGGAAGAGAGTACAAGCAAAATGTGGTGAACTCCTTACAAATGAGAAAGTCAAACGACGGTTACTCGAGGAACAAAAAGTCAGAGAGGAAAAAAACCAAGTTAAAAAAAAATATTTACCTCTGCTGAAGTATCAATAGTATGATTTTTTTACTTTTATTTGTCCGAGTTTTTAACTTTTATTAAAAACGTTTTTTTTTTAAATTTGTTTTATAGGATGTCCAATCATGATTTTAAGACATCTTTTTTCAGAATGCCGATACCTAAACATTGTTTGTTTTTTTAACTCAAAGTCAGAAATAGGCAAAAATAGGCTCAGATTATCCCACCTTACCCTATTTAAAAGTTTCAACAACGTGTCTTTGAAATTATAATGTGATTGAATGTTGGGCATCTCCTCTTGATTATTAGTCTAATGCTAACTTTTGTTTAGCGCTAACAGTTGTTCTATAATTATTGAACGAAGGAACAATGATTGTCACCAACAAATAAAATAATTCATTCGCTGCACTAGGACTTCTTATTGGAGCGAATTATAGAAGCAAACCTGTCTTCTTTACTACCCGTTGAAAGATCAACTTACAAATTGTCGAGCTTCAGTTAAGAAAATCCAAAACCTCAAAACTTTTAACTCAAATTTTTTATTCAAAAACAAGAGTTCATGTTTGCGAAGACAACAAATAAATTTGTTATAAATAATTAGACTTTTGTTGTTAACAATAGTGTTATGTTATGAATTGTTAAACTTTAGTTGTGTAATCGAATAATTTTTTTTGTGTTATAAATTATTAGATGATGCGCATTTTTGTTGTGTGAATAATTAAATATTGTGCTATGAATAGTAATTTTTTTGTTGAGTTATGTTTTTTGCGTTAAGAATCTTTATATTTGCGTGTTGTATATTTAGCCGCAGGTCAACATTTTTTGGGTTGAAAGAAATTGCAAAGAATGATCTTTCGGAAGTTATGATTTCAAGGTTTTAAAGTTTCTCTTTTTTATCTTTGACTTCGCTGTACCAAATCCATATCAACATCAAGAATGCATCATCTGTAAAGTGTATTGCAAAAGCTAAATTTATTGCACCACCTTGTCTTTTATTTAAAAGGAAAACAAATGGTCTCGATTTTATTAATTCAAAGCTGAAAGTTGAAAGAGTTTTGTTAAACGCTGATATTGACCTGTTTTTAGAAAAATAAATTAAGAAACTTTAAGTTTAAAATTCATTTCATGTTTTTTAATTTTCTTTTAGAAAAGAAAATTAAAAACATAAAAATGAATTTTACTATAATTTTTGTTTAAAAAAAATGATTCGCTTTTTTTGCAGCATACGCAATGCGATTTTTTAACGCTCACAAAAAATCCAAAAACTACTTACTACAAAAATAAAAGAACAGAAACTGTTTGTCTGATTACTTTGTATTTGGTCTAGGAATTAATTCGTGCGGTTTGACAAGGGATTACGAAACTAGCTTATTGTCTCAGCGTTTCGTTTAGCCACGCATGCGTGCGAAGGTCACTGTTATTTCGCATCATTTTTATTATAAATCATTTGATTTAAGCGTAAACAACACTATTTTTAATTTAACTGATAATGTCGATTTTTGTTCCTGATAAAGTGTTTTTGCGGGGGATTCTTCTTCATTACTTTAACATGAAAAAAAGTGCTACCCAAAGTTATCGTATTTTAGTTAAAGTTTACGGTGACCATGCTCTAGCTGAGCAAACGTGTCAGAAGTGGTTTGCACGGTTTAAAAGTGGTGATTTTTGTTTGGAAGACCAAGAGCGACCAGGACAGCCGAAAAAATTTGAAGATGCAGAATTGGCAGCATTGCTCGATCAGGATTCTTGTCAAACGCAAGAGGACCTTGCAAAATCGTTAGGAGTTGAACACTCAACAGTTTCCAGACGCCTCAAAGCCATGGGTATGATTCAAAAAATGTCTCATTGGGTTCCACGTGAATTGAAAGACAGAGACGTGGAAAGAAGAAAGACCATTTGTGAATTGCTACTTGAAAGACAGAAAAGAAAAGGATTTTGGTATCGAATCGTTACTGGTGATGAGAAATGGATTTATTACGAGAATCCTAAACGAAAAAAGAGCCTGGGTTAAGCCAGGTGAACCAAGTCCATCACAACCCAAACGGAATATTCACTGTGCAAAGATTATGCTGTGTATATGGTGGGATATGAAAGGTGTTGTGTACCATGAGCTTCTGACACCTGGTGAAACTATTAATGGAGAACGTTATCGACGACAATTAATGCATTTGAAGCAAGCTCTGGTCATAAAACAACCAGATTGGGGTAACAGACATGATAAACTCATTTTTCAGCATGATAACGCTCGACCACATGTCGCAAAACCTGTCAAAAACTATTTAGAAAATGTCGCATGAAAAGTGTTACCCCACCCGCCGTATTCTCCGGACATTCCTCCTTCTGACTATTAATTGTTCGATTGCATGAATAACGATTTGATTGGACAGCGCTTCACTTCTTCAGAAAATATCGAAAAATGGGTCTCTGATTGGATCACTTCTAAGGATGAAGTATTTTTTCGACACGGAATTCGTAAATTGCCAGAAAGATGGGCAAAAGTAGTGACTAGCGATGGACACTATTTTCATTAACGTATTCATCCATTTAGTTTTTGAAATAAACCTTCAATTTTCAATTAAAAACCGCACGAATTAATTCCTAGACCAAATATAAAAAGTTGTCCAAAGCAGTTATGAAAAAAAACAAAAAAAAAAAAACATATATACACTACACTACAAACTAAAAAATGCCGCTGGCAGATTGAAAACCCAATTTGTAAGTTTCCACTTCTAAATGCATTTTACAAGTTCTTCATCAAATTTTTTATAAAAAGAAAAACAAGGTAAAAAAACATAGGCAGTCGATAAAACCTTGGGGGTATAACTTTTAGCATATTTGAATTACGGTGGTTTTCTTGCCATGAAAGTGATCTTAAAAAAACCCCTTTTATATACTACTAAAAAATTAGCGGTGAAGCGCTTTTTACTAAAAATCGGAACTTTTCCAATGAGCTCTTCAAACTGACATATTCTTTTTGAGGAACCTACTTTTTCTGTATATAAAACCAAACATCTGTTAATTGAAGCGTTTCCTTAGAGCATACAGATACAGTTTATTTCTGTCTCGTAAAAAACTATATTCTTATACCCTCGTAGCCTTGCAAATTTTTTAAATTAACCACAGTAAAAAATATATTTTATATCTATAAATCACATTCTAGCCATGATAACACATTCAAGCACGGCTGCAGCACCTTAACATACAGTTATAGTTAAAGACTATGATTTAACAGCAAAAAGATTTTATAGTTAGAACAATAATGCTTGAATTAATTGTAAGTGGTATTTAAGAATTCTTGTGCTTAAAGTCATTAGTTTAAAAATTGGAATCTTTCAAAGTTTTTGCTAAATTGATTGATACTTCGTTAATGAATGAATCTGTTGACTGCTAAAAGTCAAATAATACCTAAAGTATAGATAAATCATGATAACTTTTAAAATATTGCATTCACTAAAACAAAGAAAAGTGGAAAAGACGGTGATTGTTAGAAAGATGGCACAGGAAACTCAATTTGCATTCCAGCTATGACGAAGAAACGTTTTTTTTTTTATTTCTTCTAAATTGCTTGTATTTTGAAGACTCCACCACAAGAGACCAAAGATAGAAAGTTAACAAACTAGCACCGATTTAAAACATTTACATTTAATTCGTCTTGACTTGTGAAGCGAAATATTTTTCTAGAGTTGGGCGTACCGTAAGCGAATATTTGCTAGGATTCGGAAGGGGTGGCTTCAAACAGTAACTACTAAATAAACCAAATAAATATGAAATCAAGGTTTATGTCATGGCTGACATCAAGAGCTTTTTACGATTTCTTCCAAGAGTCATTGAAATGAGTTTGAACTCATGCTCCAGAAATGCCGATTCCTACCCAAGCTATGCTGGATTTGATTATTGCAATGGTTGAGTCTAACAGAAATGTTTCAAAGGACAATTATTACATTTCATTTCACTTAGTTATTGAGCTGAAGGCTCGCACTTTGACTTTTATTGGTAAATTACAGAAGAACTTTGTTTGCTTTAATCATGCAAAAAACTTTACATTGCTCTCCAATGCACCAAAAAAGGAACAAGAAAAAGAGAAACAGAAAAGAACAAAAGAACTGCTCCGATGCGGCATAGATATGTGTAGCAGGTGAAAAGTCGCGAAAAGTTTTGCATTCAAACTTTAGTATTTGCATTGATGCATTTTAATCCATTTCATAAAGAAAAATTTATGAAATGGATTAAAATGCATCAATGCAAATGAGTTTTTAATGTATTGTAATAAAATAGCAATGTTTTTTAAACTAACAACATAGATTATTTAAATTTATTACATTTATCATAGGGGAATCTGAGGCAATTTGGGGAATATTTGGAAAAGCCATTAAAAAAGAGACAAAAGTTATATAAAATGAACTAATTATTTTTTTTAAAACAATAAAATACAATAAAAACTAAGCATGTTCAAAACCAGCATGTGCTGGTTTTGAAGAAAAAGATAAATTTGGATAACTGTTAATTACAGACGAATGGCTGGCAGAGGCACAGAGGTAGCTGGTAATAATCATGACACAAGTATCAGCAGGGGTTGTTTCACTTTAATCATAATGAGAAGTTTCTGCTGCTTAAAGTCTGCTTTTGAAAAAGCACTTCTATCAACTAGAAATATGTCTTCTTTATGAAAGTCGTTTATGGCATTTACCATTGTGGCAGCTTCCAGGTAGCCTAAGCCTAAAAGTGCAGCTATTGGAAATAGAGTAAGTACACGCCCAGTATTAGTTCTCAACCATTTACTAATATTTTAGTCATAGTAAGTGGTAAGTGGCTTTACAAAGGCTTCATAATTTTCATGAATACTTTTGATATAATGAGTCTATAACAATTGAGGTAAAATGAGGAATATCCCATTATGCCCTAATTTCCTAACCCATTATACTCTATTGGTGGTATGTTTCTAAAAACAGTTCCACACCAAGGAATGCTTACTCATTACAAAACTCAAACATTTTAATAGTAACTAGGTCTGGGAGTTAAGGTTAGTTTTAGTCTAACTAAAATTAGCCGACTAACTTTTTAGTCTAAGTAAAATTAGTAATTAGTTAAAAGTTAGCCAGGAGTTTTTCACTTTTTGTGTAACAAAAACTACAAGGTTATCAAGAATGAAAAAAAGCACATTAATGCTACTCAATAATATTCCTCTTCATAAACTACAGCACCTCTCAAACAGTTATTTAACAAGATCTTTGTATTGTTCAAGGTTGTCGCTACGAAGAAAAACCAAAATCAACGTTCTTAACCGCACTACAAATTTTTTAACAAATTGTAAGTAAAAGACACCAGGAGTCGCTTTGGCATTTGATAGCCCTGGGAAATAAAGTTGCTTGTTGTTTTAAAAGCTAACGATATGGCCACACAATAGATATACAATCATAGAAAGTGAAAGTATAACAATTTTTATTTTCTGTAATTTGAAACTATTTCCATCTTCACGCAAACAAGAAAGTTTACATATGACTTTACCAATTTATTACTATCAATGTGTGATTACGAATCTTATCTATTCGGTAAATAAAGAATATTAACTGGAAAGTAGACAGAACGGCTTTAGATAAAGCGAAATGGTTTTATGTGAAAAAAACAAACAAACAAAAACTAAACGGCTTTAAATAAAAACCAATACATATAGAACGGTTTTAAATATTTTTTGGTTTGGAAAACTTTTGATTTGCGTCAAATGCCACACAAAGTCACGTAAAGTATTATGGGAAAAAAAAGGAAATTTCATCATACATTTATGTATTGAGCATCTGATCGAAATGAAACATTTTGTAACGTGTGATTTTTTCTTAACTTTTTTTTCACAAATAAATTATTTTTATGCTTTTTTTGTTTTTGTTTGTTTCTTTTTTTGGATTATAGATTATAAAAAGTTTGAAAACCAGAGGAAAATTAGAAATCATTTCTAAAACTTTATTAAAAAAATCCTAATCTTTTTTTTTATATCATTTATATATAATAGAAATACATTTTGATTTTAGAAAAAAAACTTTTTTTGGATATATATGTGTAAAGTAAAAAGAATTTAAAAAAGAAAAAAGAAACTTTAAAAGACAGTAAATTCGTGAATCATGTATAAAAAATATAAATAAAAGGTATTAATAAAAAGGCTTTTTAAAAAATGCTCCACTTTGATTTTCTTTTTAACGTAAAAATGGCTTCTAATTTAGCAAAAGTCCTCTTAAGAACATGTTTATTTTCACAGAAAACCTATTATGATGCAGTAGATTGATTTTTTTCATCCGTTGGCATTGCAATCACTCGCTATCTATTTCTCTATTTCTCTATTGCAATATCACTTCTTACAACTATATACAATGTGTTTGTTTTGTAAATTTTTACTATAAAATATATATTCTAAGGGTTAAATATTATGCAAAAGCCATAAGCAATATCATTTTTGAATTATTGCATGAGTTTAAAATTAAGTCTAGACATGAAATTTTTAGCTAAGCTTACATATCTATATATATGTGTATATTAAATGTATATTTATGTCTATATATATGAATGTCTATATATAATACGTATATGATTTTTTACCATTAGATTTTCAAAACGATAACTGTCAACTAAAAGTCAAGTAAAAATTAACGAAAATGTCAAGTGAAAGTCAAGTAAAAGTTAACGAAACCATTGAAATATATTTATCAATTCTTAATTTTGGAGTAAATGTACCGGTAATTATATTCACAATTAAATTGAAAAAGTTCCGTCCATTAACAATCTTGCTTCTCAATATATTTCTTATCAATATCTTGTTTGGACTAACCAAAATAATATACTGGTATGGTTTAGTTAAATTTCCACCGACTTCATTAAAATATAAAGTTCTTTACTTAGTAGTGATGAAAATTGTATCTCCAGCTCTTACATGGAACATAGGGCTCACAACAGTAGTGATTGCTGTACATCGCTGGGTAAGTGTTAAATATTCACTGCAGTCATCTACTTACCTCACAAACCAGTTAACTAAGAGATCCTTGTTGGCAGTCCACCTGTTTTCTTTTATAATATCAGTTGGATTGGCCATTCCCTTTATCAAGGAAAAGAAGGAGTTGGCACATAAAATTCAAATTATTGGACTAGTTCCTTGTGTAATACTATTCATACTTTACACTGAAGTTATTATTTATCTAAAAAAATACAAAAACCCTTCTCTTGGTATTGTTATGGCGAAAAGAACAACAGTTTTTTGCATCATATTTACTCTCACATTTCTAGCAAGCTACCTCCCATTTTTAATAAACGATATATTTAACTTAGGTGCTACAATGTATGTCGTACATACACTATGGCTAGATAGCTTTATTTTACCGATAGTGTTCTTCATACAAGAATTTAAAAAGTGGCCTCTGAAAAGTCGTTCAGTTAATCAAAGGTCAAACATTCAAACTAAATCTGCAAGGCTTTTGCCTTGAAACTGCAAAAAACTATTTCTAAAAATGCGAAAAGAAGACAAGTATTTTATCTCAAATGTCATCTTTTTTTTTTTTAAATTTTCTTCCAAAAAAAAGTTCTAAAGCATAGTTTCCTTCTTTCCTTTTCAAGAATTTTAGTTCGCAGTAAAATGAAGTAACATAGTAGCAATATATTTTAAGAAATGGAACTTTCGAAAATTTCTGTTGAGAATTGATTAAAGATTTAATTTAATTTACTATTAACGTTTAAATGAAATCGCTTTCTTTTAATTAAAAAGAATAACCAATTTGTTTTCATCGCTGGTGTTAAAATTGGTGCACTCTCCAATAATCTTTTTCGAAAGTCTAATCTGAAATAACTTTCAAATTTAAGCTTTATGTTCTGAGAAGAAAAAAATATTCATTTCAGCTTCATTTTCTATTGGTCGTTTTCTCTCGACACGAGTTTGATACTTTAATAAATACCGCTTTACTTTACATTTCGTGCTCTAATATTTAATCTAAAAGAAATGGTGCCAAAATAGGCATTAGTCAACTTAAAAGAAAGTGAACATAAATTTTTACTATGAAATCTCAAGCAACTTTTGAAATGTACGGCTCTTTCTATACTTCGCTCAGGTTTAAAGGTAAAATATCATTGTATTTTACAAAAATTTCAAAGAAAAAATTATTAGAGGACAACCTTGGAAGATTTTGAATTTACTTTTAATGATATTGTATCAAAAATGCAAACATTTACGACATTCAATCTCCGCTGACTAATCTCAATCTTTTATTCTTTTTTTTTTTTTGTATTGACAGAATAAGATGAAACTAAAAGCTTAAATAAAGTGTTCCTGATTTAATGAATGCTCAATAATAATTTATTATATTTACATAGATTTATAAATATTTATTATATTTACATAAATTTATAAATATTTATTATATTTACAAAGATTTATAACTGTTTATTATATTTACATAAGTTTACAAATATTCATCATATCTACATAAATTTATAATTATCTATTATATTTACATAGATTTAAAATTATTTATTGTATTTACATAGATTTATAATTATTTATTATATTTACATAGATTTATAATTATTTATTATATTTACATAGATTTATAATTATTTATTATATTTACATAGGTTTATACTTATTTTATTTACATAGATTTATAATTACTTATAAGGATGGTATTTAATTTGTAAAGGTTTCTAAGGTTTTGTCAGACTTGCTGATTTAATTTTTTTTTTCATTCCTTAAACATCAATTGATGGAAATAATAGTAAAACGTATTGACTTTTTGTTTTTAAACAATTTTACAGTTTTTTAAATAGATGATTAAAAGATAAACTGTTTTCAAGTTTTTTTAATTTAACGACATATTTAATTGTTTGATTTACTGAGTTAATTTTTTTTTAAACTTCAATAAGTATACAGGACATAACAGGAAATAAAAGGATAGTTTATCTCAGGTAGTTTCATTTATATGTAATTGTCCTTTGTCTCAGGATAAAAAGCAAATCTAAGCCGTGTCCTTTTATTTTTTCATGGTCCCAATAAACAAAACTCTAAGTTTGAAAATATTTTGCGCATAAACGGTTTCTTTATTGAACCTTCATTCAAAACTAAGTTCAAACAAGCTAAAATCACTGGAATAATTATAAATATTGATAACTTGTTTGAAAATCTTTGTTTGAAGCAAAAAGAATGTTTTAGAAAATCTTATCACTGATTGCTTCTTAATTTTATCTTTTTATTTAAGTAATATAATTCTAAGTATATAAGTAATAATAATTCTAATTATTTAAGTAATAAATCTCTTTTCTGGTAATAATATTTGCAAATTACGATTTAATTTATTGAAAATAAAGATATTTTGGATATACTGCAAAAAGAAAAGCAGTATGAAAAGAGGCACTACGAGAGAAATCAATGCAAGAAAGTGTAGGTTATAATGTTGCTGTTGAAGCAAAACGAATGTTGCAAAATCTCTTTATGGCCTTAAAAATAATGGATTTGGATTTATGAACAGTAAACAAAAAACTTAAATCTGGTTGGCTTTAAATAACAGCCGCCTGATAGTAATTTAGGTTTAATTAAAAATTTTAAATAAGAGGATACGTTTAAATTATTTTTTTTACATATCCTTTTTCCGAGAACTTTGCTTATTTGTTGCGGCGTTACCAGCCCCAATTTCAGTTGGCTGCTTATTGCTATATTTTTCCCAAACAAGCAGCAGTAATGCAATTTAAGTCACAACTGTGTGGTTGAAATTCTTTAGCTGTTTCTATATTTCTAAAAAATACTGAAAATGAAAAAACTAATTTGTTTTCTAATAAAGTTGTAATATAAAGCATTACAGCAAATTCCAGGTAAAGTACTTTGTCATGTTCATAATTTTTACAACCCATGAACGTAAAAAGTATTTTTTTATTACATTTACAAATAAAAGACACAAATCTTAAGAAACTTGGAAAAAAGTGTAAAAGCATGGGTTTTAATGAGAAAACATTGAAGTTGTTAGTTGGCCCTCTAACAATCGTGACTCATTGTTCCCCAAATTTGCATATAGCCCTAACCTAATAAGCTGTGAAAATCCTTTGAGTTGTTAAAAGAAATTTTTTTGGGTTGTTAAAAGAAAAACCTTTGAGCTGTTGAAAGAGTACAGCTTGCGCTGTAAAAGTTAAAATCAGGCATTAAAGCAATGCCAGAAAAAACTGCATTTAAAATTTCACTAAAAATTGTCTAGTTTTATGTCACAAATAGCAACTCAGTTTTGCATTTTTACAGCATGCAATCTTTAAATTATTCATTTTTTAAAAAGTTTATTGCACCGTAGATTCAATCTTTTTGTGTTATAATTTGCCTTTAAAAATTAGGGAGTATATCTAACCAATCTGGTAGTAATTTTTGGAAGGTTATCTGTTTGATAAAAGTACTTTGCATTTTAAGTTATATAATTATGAGTTTTGAATAAAAATGCGTCATTCATCAAAATGCCTGTAACAAGAAACCATGAAAAAAACCGAAAAGTATTTACTGTTTTAAAAAGGCTCAGCATGAATTAACTGAATTTGTTAAGCAAAATCACTGGAAGTTTTAAAAAAGAATATTGATTTTCAAGAAGTCCTAGTTCCAAAATGTAATGCCGAATGTATAGAAACGTTTTTCAAGCTGTTTTACTAGGCTCACTTCAGCATGTGTTCTTGATGCTGGTGCAATATCAGTTCCAGAGATCTTTATCAAACAGGGCTCAATTGGATTAATCAAAAAAGTTTGCAATCACTATGTCACTGCCGGAAAAGATATCAAAACAGCGAAATATTTTGAAAATACGGTTCACCTTACAATTTTGTTCACAAGTTTAAACAGCTTATTTATAATTATTATTTAGAATAAGTATGAAAATTTGTTGTTAAAAACTATAGCAATAAAACTTTAAACATTTTGCAGCACTATTTTTATAAAATCAAATATTCTATAAAAAAAAATATTACAAATATTTTGAAAAAACAACTGTCAAATTTTGTTCACAAATTTTGACAACTTATTTTTGCTTGACATTATCCCTCCTATTGAACTGCACCTGGTGATTGTTGTAGTCAACTAGATTTTGAAATGTCTTAAGAAAGTATTGGATTCTTTAAGTAAATGGCTGACAAACCATCACATTAATCCTCAGCCTTACCAAGGTAAACAGTTCAATGGTCATGATTGCCAAAAAAATTGAAAAAGTCTGATTATCTTTTTCAATGTGCTGAAAGTCTCTCAACAAACAAAGCCATTCCAATTTTGATTGACGTTTTGCAAAGGTTTAGCAAAGTTGATAAGCTTGTATTGGAAAAAAAATTTTGTGCCAACTATCAGTATAAAATTCAAGAATTCAATGCATCATTTCTTTCAGCTAACCTTAACACAATCCCAAAAGTTCATGCTGTCTTTTATATTGTTGAGCACTTCATTCAAAAAAAGGATGCTCAAGTGAAATTTACAGTGAACAGCCCACTTCAGCCTTCCAACACACTTTTCAAGCTTATTGGAATTGGTTTAAATAATCAAAATTACAGAACAAGACACAAATCAAAATTACAGAACAAGACTAAACCATTGTTTTGCAGACTTCAATGCGAAACACATGTAAAACATCCACTTAATTTATATGCCAATTATTTACAAGGATTTTTGTTATCAAGTAAAGAGCTTTAACAAAAAAGTTATAACAACTAGTCTCTCAAAATGTGATATTTTTAAACCTTTCAAACTAAAAAGAATACCTGTCACAAAATATGTTTAAATATCTTTGTCATAAATTTTATAAACAATCTCTTTGATATACTTAAAAAGATAAAACAATAAATGTGTTGTAAAAATGCAAAACTGAATTGTCATTTGTGCCATAAAATCCCTTTTTTTTATTGAAACTTTAAAACTGCATCATGATTTTTTATTTATACAAAAGTGTAATGATGAGTAGCCGAAAGAATTCGGGGCTGGAAACGCCGTCACCAAGCAAGTAAATTTTTATTTTTCAAACATGGATATAAAAAATTAAAAAGCTTTATTAACTTTTATTATAATCAAGTAAACTGTTTTTGTGTATATTTCTGTGGTTTCTTGTTCTTGTCTTCTTTTTTTCAAATACCTTTTACACTAATCGAATATTCCAAACACAGAAAAAATCATTCAACAAAAAATAATTTTGCCTTTTTTTTATATTTAAACTTATAACATTATATTAAGTCTTGTTTTGGTTTCAATTTGCACTTCACAATTACAAACTGAGCTTCTGCATCACGATTGGTGTATTTCAAAAGATTGCCAAAATCAAAGTTTGAAATTCGAAAATCGTTCTAATATTTTCAGTTGATTTTTACAGACGAGCAGGGGATCTAATAATCTTTTTATAATTTACTTTCTTAATGTTTTGAATATTTTCTCATCATGTAGTAATTGGCTAACAGTGGCGGAGCTAACAGTTAAGGCTAAAGAAATCATTTGTAACAATTTTGCAGGAGTGAAAGTGAAAAAGAATGGAGCACGGCCGAATTTGCGAAGCAGAAGCAAAGCAAACCATTTCTAAAGAATGAGGACCACAGGTGAAAAAAGTCTTTGATCAAAATTTTTTCTGTCACACAAAGAGGCCGATTTTTTAAGAAATATTTTTTAAAAAATATCTCATTAAATATTTAGCAGCGAAAGATTTTTGAAAAAGAAAACATTTGTTAATCTATATATTTTTTTTTTGCAGGAAAAAAAAAAAATTCATTTACAAATTTATTTGAAAACTCTACTAGCAAAAAAAATCATGAATCCAAATTAGTTAACAAATTTATGAACCATAAAATGGTCAGTTAACTGTAAAATTTTAAAATGTTTTAAAATAAGTTTAATATGTTAACAAAAATAAAACTTTCGTGAGAAAAAAATCTGAGTTGATTTTTGTTTGAGCTCTCTGTAATATACTGTTAAAGTGTATATAAAGTGTATAAGTATATATAAAGTGTATAAGTATATATAAAGTGTATAAGTATATATAAAGTGTATAAGTATATATAAAGTGTATAAGTATATATAAAGTATATAAGTATATATAAAGTGTATAGGTATATATAAAAGAACAACATCTGGCTGGCTTGTATCGAGAAACTACCTTTACACATTAGAAGCTTGAGAACCAGCGTTATATTAAGACTTTAAGAATTTTAAGAATTTTCTTTACATTTTTTTGAAGTTATTTGTAACTTGAATAAATATGATAGCAACGTATTTTGATTTCAAAGAGATTTTTTTTCTAAAACTATATGGGTTGTACTGCTATAAACAAAAGGTTTAGTTTGAGTGCCACGACTAAAACCTGAAGGTCTCTTTAGTTCATAGTTTCTTAAGTTTAAGTAAGGCTCTAGCGAGCTGTCATTGTAATATTTGTCTTGACCAGCCCAACATCCAACACAAAGTACACGTACTTTATAAATTAATCAGCGCTTTTCTTTTCGCTGGCCTTTTTTGGCTTGTTTACCTGCATTTTCAAAAGTATGACTTCAACTTTACAAAAATCAAAAACTTTATGTTCATTTTTATCAAATATCAAATTAAACTCTGAGCTTATAACGTTCTTAGATTTTGTTTGCTTTTAACATAAACTTGAATTACTAAGCCAGCTTCATTTATATTCAAACCTATAAAAAAAAACATGGAAATTCTGGAGAAGAAAACATCCAATATTTGTGAAGAATTCCCAAGTCTTACGGCTGATAAAGTGTTCGATGAAATAATTTCATAATTATGAAAATCAAACGCCTACTCAAGATGTCATAACTCAACATAACTCAAAAGAAAAAGTATTTTTGTTCTTAAGTATTAATGAGGAGTCAACTGCTTAAAAATAGTTTGCGCCAAAAGACACCTAAAATACCTTTAATTTATTTCAACCTTTAAATACTTTCCACAGAATAAGTACTGTTCAATTATAACCGTTTAACTTATCTTTACAACAAGTTTTAAGTAAGAAATTTATGTTTGAAGTAAGAAGAAGTAATAAAAAATGAAGTATAAATATCAAAAACTTTTCTGATTAAACTGCATAAGGAATTCTGTTTCAACAGACTCAAGAAAATAGGATTTATCTTTAAGACTGAAGTTGGTAACTTTTACGTTCTAAAGGAAATGTTAAACGCCAATGGTTAGTATAAACGGTGGTACTTCGGCTGGAAATAAGGGATCGTCTTGAATGTAACTAGTTTACTTTATACTATATTTTAGGATGCTAGTGTCATAGCATATAGTAGTATAGCATTAGCTAGAAAATAAACGTCAATGACAGTTTTCAACCTCTTTACATATATTCCTAAATAACAGCCACTTCAAAAACCTCGATTGCTTTTATGACAACTGTCATTAGGAGTAAGAAAGAAAAGAATTAAGAAAAGGGTTTAAGAAAAGCAGGACATAGTTGTGAGATTCTCAATATTTCACATTATAAATGTGTGTAGATATTTTTACAAGTGAGTTTGTGATTTTATAAATACAATTTTTACTATGAGTTGCAGAAAAGAAATTCATTAAATTTAATATTTACTTGAAAAATGTTGTCCTTAAAAACTTATGTTCTTTTGTTCTTCAGGTCCTTTTTTCATTGAATAGGTATAAACTGACTTTTTTAATACATTCCTGAAGTGGTTCACTAAACATCGTTGACGAATTATCGTTAAGTGAAATGTCATTATTTCATTACATCTTCATTACTTGTTCTTGTGTCGCCCTCAGGGGAATAATTCACTTAACTTCAAATCTTTCTTCTAGTTGATTACGAAACGTGCGCTTGGAAATTGATGATATTCTTCTCCGAATTATCATTATTTTGAGTTCATGAACAATCTTTAAGTCATTAACTTTGTTCATGATTTTATGTAGCACAAATCAATTCTCTCCTTAAAGACACTCCTATTGATGAAGAAATACTTAAGTTTATTTTTCAGTAAATGTCTTACTTTGGGAGCTAAAAAAATATAGATTAACGCATCAGTCCATAATGATAACGGGTAAACTATGAATGAGTACCACTCCGTATATGCTATGTAGCTAATGTTCCTGTAAACATTTCCAACTGCAAGCATTATGTCAGGTATTGCAACTAGCACAGCATACACTGCTAGTATGATAACAGTTAATCCAAACCCCTTAAATATACTTTTATAGTTTTGATTGGAGCGAACTCTAGTCCTCTGCTTTTTAAACAGTATTAAAGCGTAGAAGTAAACGTAGCCGGAAAATGAGAGAACAATTAAGTCAAAAGCAGCACAAGCACAGAGGAAATTACTCTGCGCATAAACTGCAAATAAGCTTCCTACCAATGCCATTAATATCCATAAAAAGATCGTTGCTGTTACTGTTTTGTTTTTAGACCACAAGATGACGTATCTTATATTCAGCTTGATATGCAAATACCTGTCAACTATCAACCAAAAAGTGGCGAAATAATATCCAGTATGAACAATCAATACACACGCATGTACAATAAGTTTACATAAATTCACTTCAGAAACCATTAAAGTATCTAAAATAATTTCGATTGCAAGCAATATGCTCAAGCAAAAGTTAATGAAGGAGAGGTTGATGAGTATACACCGTTGTGTTAAGCCAATTCCCAAATTCTTGCAGTTTAACAAAAGAAATAACCCAATCCCATTTAAAATAGCTCCGATTGCCCAACACGTCAATGACGCAATAAGTATTGCTTCCGTCATACTCTAAATAGGAAAAAGATAAATTAGACAATATGGCTCTAATCTTTTAAATACAATTCAGCAGGCGGACACACATGTCCTATTGAAAGAAAAGTAAAACAGTTACACAATTAATGATTAAAACTGTTTTTGAAATACTGACCAGGACTTCACTTGTATCTATACCGATATAATGATAATAGTTCATTAAATAATGTTTGCGACAAGTCTGTGAATTATTTCTTCACTCAAATAAATAATGTGTTTGAGTAGAGTAAAAAATAAAACCATTGTTAACAATTTCTTTTGTTTTCCTTTCCCGCAGAAGAAAGATCTGAATTTTGTAAAAAAGTATTTTTTTAATGCTGTTATCTTTTTGTAAAAAAACTCTTTAGGCTAATAAATCCAAATTTGACTTAAAGAATTGCGATATAACACAAAAAGTGAGAAAACAGGGAAAAAACTTTACATTTGATTTCGATCAAAAGAAATGTTATAAACTCGTGTGGAAAGTTTAATAGCATGGGTTTCAATGGCATGGCATCGTGCTGGTAAACTAGAATCTATTGACAAAACCATGAAATTTAACATTCATGATTGTTTTAAAGGGTTTTGGACAAAAATATAAAGCCTAGGACTAAAAAAATCAGACTTAGATTTGGAAAACATTTTTATGTTTCAATTAGATAAAGAGCCAAATCACACTGCTAAAAAACTGAAGCCTTCTTCATGAAAATGCCATAAACATTTTAGATGGCCGACACATGGCTCCAGTTTATGACTGCATATGACTGTATATATATATATATATATATATATATATATATATATATATATATATATATATATATATATATATATATATATATATATATATATATATATATATATATATATATATATATATATATATATATATATATATATATATATATATATATATATATATATATATATATGTATATTGAAATAAGTGACCTAAAAAAATTTCATTATTTTTTGATAAAAAATGATTTGCGCATTTAACATTAAAGTTTATGGTGATTTCAGAAACGCCATAAACAAAGCGATAAGTGGAAGTTAATATTTTCAACTGTAAAGATATGTGAAAAAATTTTCAAAACGCCATTTTTATCATCAATGGTTTTAAATTTATAAAAGGTTGTTTATCTAATTTAGCAACTTTTCGAATCTTTTCAAAAATATCATCATATCAGTGGGACTGATATCCTTTTGACATATATGCTTGACGGATCTTTCTTCTAAGCTTTATTTCAAGATGAAGCTGTGTCGATTCTCAAACCCGTAAACGTAATGGGATGCTTCCGATACTAGTTTAACAGTTCACTAAACACTGGGGGATTGAGATGAGAAGTCCGGAATATCTAGCCTAACAGACTCGTGTGAAGAGGGCGTCTTTAACGATTATAAATATTTTAGTGATTTAATGTTTGTTGGTTGGTTGGTTTAAGTGTTAGTCTGTTTATAGCTCTAGTAAGGTTTAGGATTAAGGGATGTATGTTCTTGTCTTATGAGTAAAGGGTTATGATTATGTTTGCCGTCCTTAGTATATTTTACTATACAATATAGCTCAATAAACGTTGTATTAGTGTGTAATGGTTAGCACTCTTTTATTCATTATGTTATATGAATACATATATTCATCTCTTACTCTATTTGTAGCGTTCGTTACTGTTTCAATCAATTACTCCTCTTTTTGATTCTTCTTCTTCCAATATTTCTTCTTTTTTTGAAACTTCTGGTTTTTCTTCTTTCTGATTTCAATTTAATTATTTTCTCCTATTTCTCTTTTAAAACTTGTTTATTCAAATATTTTTTCTACTACAAAAATTCTCTCTCTCTTTTAAAATTCTTCTTAACAACTTTCTAAAAAGTCTCTTTTATCTCTAATCAAAAAATCGTCTCCTTCCTTCTATCCGTCTCCTACTCCCTCTCTTCTCCTCTTTTTTTGACCCTTTTATAGTTTTTGGTTGTTTTCAGTTACTTATTATTACTTATTATACGTTACTTATTCATCATTTAATTATATAACAGGTTGAATAAGTTTCTGTGTGGATATCTTTTCTTAGTTACTATTTTTTAACTTTTCTTCTTTTCGCTTTATCATTTATTTAAATGACAGGTTGAATAAGTCTCCGTGTGTACGTCTTTTCATAGTTGTTGTTTTTACTTTTTTCTTTTTGCTTTGTCATTTATTTATATGAAGGTTCGACGAATCATGTCGTGTACGTTTTTTCATATCGTTGTTTTTTTTTTAACTTTATTCTTCCGCCTCACAATTGTCTACGAAGTATTGAATCTCTTGAATTATAAACTTTTGCGTAGTAGGAGTTTCCGTAACGTCTGGAGAGCAGTGAGGTCAATCATCTCATACCAGCGATTGGCATTAAAATTTATTACAGGAATTTTTTTCAATTTATTTTGCAAATCGGCCAAGTTTATTCTGTAAACAAAAAGTTGTGATTAATACTGCGTTATGATCAATACTGATTGTGTTTAAAAGAATAAAAAAATAATTTCTTTATTTAAGTTACTAAGTCAATTAAATAATTTTAAAAGATACCTTTGTCTAAGAGTCAGTATTGATTGAAAACTATGATTTCGGATCTTATTGTTATCATCTTTAACCATGGCTTAGAAAATATTTTCAGATCTTTGGCAGAATGCGTTCTTTTAATTGTTCTGCTTTACGATACATATAACATCATTAAGTGAGAGAATATTTAGTCGAACGATAGCAGAAAAGAAGGCGAGGAGAGTCTTGCAGCTGCAGATAAAGTCTTTATTTCAAACTATGCTGGAGCATAAACCTGAACATAAAAGTAGACTAGTTTTTTAAAGTCTAATTTTGTTGATTATCTCTTGTATATAAAAAGAGAATGCAAGTAGCTAGTGTCAACCACCTTGCATTGTTAAGTGGGCCATATCTATAAGCATTCCAGTTATCAGCAATTTTACAAGACCCTATTTTCCTTTGCAATGCTCAAGTAAAAGTCTTTGATCAATACTAAGGTCTTTCAGTACTTCTTTTGGAATATACCCATCAACTGTAGAATTTGTGACAGGTGCAAATGTGAATTTGATGTGAATCCTGAATATTTTTAGCACATATTTTACCAAGAAGGTCACTAGAGCTTCCTGGTCCAGTTGTTATACCATCTAGTTTTTTAAATAGAGCGTCTCTTTTGCAAGTATTAAACCAGTTGCGCCAATAATAGGAATTGTTCTATGAGTCAAAAAGGTTCCAGTAAATTTTCAATATTCCTAAGGAAATGTGAGGTGATGATCAAGTTCAATAGATTTTTTAGCAAACTTGATAAGACACTCAAACTTCTAGCAAAATAAACTCCCCTTCAGGTGAGTCTATTTTGCTAGAAGTTTGAGCGGTCTTATCAAGTTTGCTATCCACACAAAGGCAAATTAACTGATTTTTCTTTCCAGATCTTTACCTTCACTATCTTTACTTGAGCTTCATCCCTTTCTAATTTGCACTTGTTAATCAAATGTCACTGATGCAGCATTTTTTTTCAAGATATGTTTAATGTCATGTCGTAAAGTATTTGCAAGAGCTGCAGTAAAGTTTGACGAACACTCATTTCTGACTAATTCCATTGCAAACCTGGGAAGTTTAGTTAAGTTGTAGTCTACAGAAAATTTCTTATTTGGTTCAGCTTATTCCTGAAAGAAATTGCAGCATAAAAAATGGGTTTTCAATTTGCGTGTACTTAAAATATATCGAGAAAGTTTTCAATTTGCGTGTACTTAAAATATATCGAGAAAGTTAAAATAAGTTTACCTCAGCTTCAGTTGAATAGTTAGTTTTTTCGAATTTTTAAATTTTTGATCATACTTTGAATGTTGTTTGAGAGATTCTGCATAATCAATTACCTTTTGAAAGCTACTCTATCAACTGAAAAAAGTTATTGTGCTCTTTTTGGACCAGTTTTCTGCCTCTGAACTCGAAGATAAACTCTATCTTCAAGAAGCACTTTTGCATTTTGAGAGCAAATACGTACAGTATGTTTTTCAGAGCAATTTGATTAATTGCATGATACTTTTCAATCACTGCAAGGTATAATATCAAACGAGCAAGAGCAAGCAGAAATATCAAAAAGCTTATCCAAATTCGCATCCAGATTTTGTTTGGTAGTTGCTCTACCTTGCGATAAATTACGATTACTAACGATTTATCTTACTATTTATGTTTTTCACTTGCGTGAGAAGATCCTTTATTTTTCTAGCAACAGATTTGTCAGTTATTAGGGGTAAATTAGGATTCACTGCAGCCCAAATTGATTTTAAATCATTTTTAATTTGCTCAATAACCTCTATGATGTTTGCAGTTGGGTTTGAATGAATAGGATAGTAGTACTGAATAACCTGTCTGTCAGTTGACTTGACTCCGTCATAAATATTCACATGGATAACCACCTTACTTCTTTCCAGTTTTTTTTTCGTTTACTAGATGTACTAGTTGCAACTGTAATTTTCGGCATTTTTTTATTGTTGACAAAGTTTGTAATTCTTGTTGAAGCTTTTGTTTACTACTTTATATATATCGGTTTATTCATTTAACAATCGCCAGATGCGCTAAATTTGATTGGCTCCTGTAACTTAACAAACATTTTATTGTTTGCATTATATATTCAAAACGAGATATTTTGAAACAAAACAATAATATATAAACCAGATATCTAACTCGCGCTTACGCAGTGAATCAAATTTTTGTCCATTCAGGTTTGTTTTGCCAGCCTGAAATCATGCAATTATAAAAGCAAAACAAATGTATGAATAAAAGCAAAACAAATATGAATTATTGTCAGTTTAAATAAAACGGCTACCGGCATTTAAAAGCTTTAAAAACTTGCTTCACTTTTTCTTACGGAATTTTTTGTGAAGTTAGACATCTAGTTAACATATATCATTGAAACAAGATAACTTGTTTGGAATTTAAAAAAAACTTGTTTGGAATTTAAAATTTCAAAGACAGAAGTTCAAAACTTTTTAGCAAATAACAATGTTAATCCATAATTGAGAACTTTAAGTACAAATCCGTCAGCCATTTTAATACAGTATTCCTGAAATTTGGCGGAGTTGTTGTTATATCCTAGTTACAGTAACTGCAACATTACTCAATTTGATATTCAAAAAAACGGTCAACCTACCCTAACATTATATATATATATATATATATATATATATATATATATATATATATATATATATATATATATATCGCGAGGTTAGAATTATTTTGTTCTATCTCCAAGTTTAAACGTTGGGAGAAAGTTTTTGATTTTTTTCTTAAAGTAAAAATTATTTAAAATTTTAGCTTTAATTTTTAAAAAAATAATAACTTATGCTTATATATATATATATATATATATATATATATATATATATATATATATATATATATATATATATATATATGTATATGTATATGTATATATATATATATATATATATATATATATATATATATATATATATATATATATATATATATATATATATATATATATATATATATATATATAAGATGACTCTTGGTAAATTGAAAGCCATTCAATAAATACCTGATCAATAAACAAAATTGTCAACAGCAAATTTACGTTAAAAAGATAATGATAAAAATAAAATAATTTTAAAAAGCTCTTTATTGATATTTATGATCTACGATTATACACTCTTTTAAAAATTTTTTTTTAAATTCTACTTATTTTATAGCTAGTTAATATATAGGCTGTTAAATTCTTAAAAAGTTTGTTTAACTGAGTGTTTAATGCTCAAAATGACGAAAAAATGTGATTTTTAGGAGGAAAAATCATTTTGAATGTTTTTAGACACGCAGACAGCTGGACTTCTTGCTGTAGATTAAAAATAATTTTATGGTAAGTTTATCAAATATATAAAGGATTAAAGTAAAAAAAAAACAGCAAAACTTTCATATTTATAGCATGATACTTATAGCTTTTTAATATCAAAAAGTAACAAAAGCAGCAAAAACATAAAAGTTTAGCAACTTATTTGAATAAAAAAAGTTAAGAAAAAAGCAAAAGGTAAAAAAGTTGTTACATTTTGATCTGACGCTCAACAAAAAAAATCTATGATAGTAAACGCCATCTTTTCCATATCAGTTATTTTACATGACTTTGCATGGCTATTGTGTGTCAAAGAAATGTTTTTTTAAGTGTTTCATGCTTTTTAAGTATTTCATTTTAACCAACCAAAAATTATTTAAACCCGTTTTGTCTACTTTCGCTTTATTTAAACTTGTTTTTTTTTTCATTTAAAACCGTTTCGTTTCTTTTAAAAGTTGTTCTGCCTACTTCCTAGTAAATATTCTTTATTTACCGAATAGATAAGATTTGTAATTATACATTGATTTCAATAAATTGGTAAAGCTATATATAAACTTTTTTTTTTTTTTGCGTGAAGATAGAAACAGGTTCGAAATACGGAAACTAAAAATTTTATGCTTTTACTTTTAATGATTACTTAGCATCATGGGAATCAAAAACAGATTGCATGAGGAGGTTTGCAGCCAGGTAGCCCTAGCGTCAATGATAATACTCTTGTGTCAATGAATCCACTGATAAAGTCAATTTTTTCGGTATTTGATCGCAAAATAAATAGATAGCTCGCGGAAACAACAAACACTTTTGTTTCTCAGAGCTATCAAATCCCAAAGCGACGCCTGGCGTCTTTAATTACAATTAGTTAAAAAAATCTGTAGTGCGGTTTTGATTTGGTTTTTCTTGGTAGCAACAACCTGGAACACTTCAAAGATCTTTTTAAACAACTGTTTGAGAGGTGCCGTAGTTTATGACGGAGAATAACTTTGATTGACGTTAATGTGCTTTTTTTTTTCACTCTCGATCAACTGATAGTTTTCGTTACACGAAAAGTGGAAAATTCCTGGCCTATTAACAGACAATAGTCTATTACTGCCCCCCGGGTATTTTTTAAAAATATTGTTTAGTTATGTTAAACTATTATGATAAATAACAAACTATAAATTTTCGCTATTTTATGAAATTTATTTGAAATGTGTCGATGCATTTATTAAATTTCATACGCGCTAATTTTCCTTTGCCAAATTCTTCAAACATCAAAGGTATACAACTCATGATGCCTGTAAAAAATATCAAAAATGTCATAAAGCAACTGTTTTTTATTCTTGAGCAACTAATTGACCAAATTTAATTGAGCTCAAAAAAATTTAAACAAGTTATTTAGAAAATTTCATCCGCCATGTTGATTTATCAGAAAATTTCATCCGCCATGTTGATTTATCAGAAAATTTCATCCGCCATGTTGATTTATCAGAAAATTTTATCCGCCATGTTGATTTATCAGAAAATTTCATCCGCCATGTTGATTTATCAGAAAATTTCATCCGCCATGTTGATTTATCAGAAAATTTTATCCGCCATGTTGATTTATCAGAAAATTTCATCCGCCATGTTGATTTATCAGAAAATTTTATCCGCCATGTTGATTTATCAGAAAATTTCATCCGCCATGTTGATTTATCAGAAAATTTCATCCGCCATGTTGATTTATCAGAAAATTTTATCCGCCATGTTGATTTATCAGAAAATTTTATCCGCCATGTTGATTTATGAAGATCAAAAACTGAAAATTGCAACAAATCCGGTTTATTAATAACTAAAAGTCTTCGAATTCAATAAAAAAAAAAAAAAGGCACAATAAGTGCTACTGTATTTTAGCAAAAACAAGATGACAACAAACGATCTGGCACTAAGTCTATCCTTTGCATTCTCTGCCCGTCATAGTTCCATATTCTTCATAAATGAACTTCTTACAACCGTTCGAAACAAGTCTCCTCTTTTTGTTCTTCAATCGAGGACGAACATAGCATAGTTTGCGCTATATTGTAACACAGCTGGTCTCACTTGGAACGTCTGATGGTGCCTGCAAATTTCTACACGTCTGATGGTGCCTGCAAATTTCTTTTTTTTTTGGATAAGTTTCTTAACATCTTTTGGCGTTTTATGCATATCTAATTGCTCATTAGCATAGAAGTAACCAGTGAAACTG
Source organism: Hydra viridissima (assembly GCF_058129835.1). Taxonomy (NCBI): domain Eukaryota; kingdom Metazoa; phylum Cnidaria; class Hydrozoa; order Anthoathecata; family Hydridae; genus Hydra; species Hydra viridissima. Next base: position 18,378,666 of record NW_028324304.1, read on the forward strand.
CAACTTTCAAAAACTTATTGCATTTGTCTAATGTTTTGGATGCGTTATACGGTACATTTTTAATGAATATAACATACGCATTCACCACAGTGCTATCAATCTTTCCATAAAAGACCCGAATTCATTTTTTAAGAAATGTCTTAAAAGCTTCACAATTGATTATGACTATCAACGCTTCCTTTTTGGCTATTGTAGTAGGTATTTCCGGTTCCTTTATCTTTCTATTCTTTGCAATGCATGGTCGACAAAAACACAACTCTCCTATTCTATTCTTCTTTGGCGCAATGGACAGAAATGAAGTGTTGCTTGCGTGATCAAAGCAAGCTAATCTACTCCTTGATGGGTTTTAGCTAAAAAGCTAGTAGGGATACAAGCTTTGTTCTTCTTTAATGTGACATTCAAAGTCAAACTGCGAGCCTTTTATGGATTTTTCAATAGATGAAAAATAGTATCGCTAGATGCTTTTAGTGATACTATTTAAATGATAATTTGAGCTTGGTTAAAATTTATGTTACTTGCTTGTTGTAAAGGCTATCGAAGAAGTATGTATAAAAAATGTCAAAAAGAAATCGCGGAAAAGCGTTAAAAATGCTTAAAAGAAAGAAATTAGCCAATTAAAGTACGCTTAAAGCCTGCGGACTATTAGTTTCAGTGTTACTTTAAAAATGGAGACTTTTTTAAGATTCTTTTTACTTTAGTTAACAGCAACAGTGTCTGACTTTTTTAATTGCAGCAACATCTATTATTTCTATCAAAACAACGCCTGTTAAGAGGGTTGTTGGTGCTACCAATCCGCAGCAATTTATGAACATGTTTAAAAAATAATCTCTTTTTTTAAAAAATTGTGTATCCTTTTAAACTATTTTATCAGTACACAATGCTGCTCAATTTTATATTCTCAAAACCTTACAAAATTAAATGTATGTACAGTCCCTACTCCCCAGGGACAACCCCTACTTCCCATCCAAGGGACAGATAAAGCTTTTATGTCCGCTTTGAACTTTTGTAAGTTAAAAAATCTTTAAATGTGTTATATGTCAAAAAATGTTGCGGCAGCCCCTGCTGACGAAACTTTATTCTTGGAACTGTAATAAGTTGGATTCTTCTTATGACAGCCGAAGCAGCAGTTTGTTAGTTTTGAAATTTTAATCATTGATCCTGTTAAGGAGCATCCAACCTTGTGCTCATAAAATGATGAAACTGTTGTGTACAACTACAAACTTAATCGATATCCCGCCTCAGCTTTCTTATTAGTTATTTCTGGTAACGGCTTTAAAATTCAACTGGTTTACCTAGAACATTTGAACAGTCCAATGAGCATTAAAGTTGTGCCGGGTTCTTGCAGAGCCCTTCTATTTTCATATAATTCTTAATGTGAAAAATGTCTGAAATCGAGAAGTGCAACACAAAAAAAAAAAGAAAAAAAAAATTTAAACTGAATGTTAAATAAATAATGTATCCATGGAAAAAGGTATATGGCAACACCAAAAAAGCTCTAGACAATCGCTTTAAATACTCCTACTGTAGTCTGCAAATTGCATGTTCGATTGAGTGTTCTAAAAAATGTAAACACGTGCGTTCGATTGACCGGTAGGTAAGAGAACAATTTTTGATTTTCTCCAAAAAAAAGCACCCGTCGTATAACGCTAAGAAAATAGCGCATTTGATAAATTCAACGATAAATCCGGTGAGGTATCAATATCAGAATTTATTCATGTAAGTCCAAAAATATACAGCAAGCGTTAGCCAAAAATATTATTATGGCCAATAAAGGTAGCTCTTGTTTTAAACTCATTAAAAATATTCTTACTTAAAACTAAAAGTTGCCTAGGAGTTTATGAGCTGAATAAACAAGTCTTGGAGTTTATGAGCTGAATAAACATCGAAGCTATTTATATTTTTTCTCAAATTAACACAAAATTGAATGGGATTTTCTGTATTTTTTGTTTTTTTGTTTTATTGAGAGTATTGATTCGAGACCATCGAATCAAGACTCTCAATAAAACAAAAAAACAAAAAATTAAAATGTGACTTATTGAATTTTTTATTGACAAAATACAAGTACAATTGCTTTTTAGAGATTTAGTTATTGTTTTTTAAAAATCTACAATACTTTGGCTATCGTCCATTCGTAGTTTTTTCCTTTGCCGTACTTTCGTTGGTATTTTAGGATTTTCTTCTATTAATATTGGCAAAGATAAGTCTGATTCAAGTCTTATATCACTTTCGGTATTGTTTGGTATCGAAGCGATACTGATAGTATCGACATTGGAACATAAGCGATACCACACGATTCGAGACCGCTCTTCTCGGTATCGACTTATACGATACCGATTATCTGGTGTTTAATTTTGATGGCCATTTATAATAATCGAGGTTTGACCACGCCTATAAAAATAAGAATTCACAGTCTTACTAAAACAAAACAACACTGCTCGAGGGCTTTTAGGAACGTTAATACTATTCCTAATATCCATTCGAAACATGGAATGTAAATGAGTGTTGCATTTCGTTTTTATTATTATTAAATTCCGAAAAATGATCAAACTCTTTAAGTTTTGTATAGAGTAAACGAAGTTCAAAAGGTAACCTTTAAAGATGGCTACGAGTAGATCTTTAAGTTCCTCTTCAGAGGCTCTACCAGGTGCATCAGACAGTGATATGAGTGCAGATGAAGGAGGGCAAGCTAATGATAATCGTATCCAGTCATTGCAGCAAGCTAATAGAGTTTTGAAGATGGAGTTAGAAATGTATAAGCTCCGATGCAAGCAAATGCAAGAAGAAAATAAGACTTTAAGACAAGCTAGTGTCTCTATTGTAAGTTGATTTTTTTTTATTTTTTTTTTTTTTTAATATAAATTTTTATGTTTTCCAATACATAAGATTAAATTTTTTTTTGTCCAAAAATGAAGTGTTATATTTTTTGTTTTATCCTTATGAGTTTTTTTTTCCATAATAGTAGCTTATTTTTTTCTGTAAGATTTGGGAAAGTATTGGGTGGCAACCTAAAATGAGGGGATTTTCTCATCCATCTCAACATGAGTAATTATCTTCACCACCATAAGATACTACTACCATAGCAAATTTCTTTTTAGGAGTTGATTTAAATTAAAGAATGCTAGGGCAATATAGTGATTCAACCGAATATCCCAGAAGTCCACTTAAATGCCTTTTAGCATTTCATACTTGTGACAAATAAATTTTGAGAATTGTTAGATCATTTCTATCTATACTAGCTGCAGATAAATCTGTACCAAGCTTTTAGGTATATTCATTAACAAAGAGAAAACTTTGTTAAATCCAAGCAATTTAAAAAAAGTTTGAATATAGCAACATTTGGGAAACAATTTCAGTTCAAAAATTTTTTTTTCTTCTTTTCATATAATCAACAATTCAAGCCTCTTTCCAGTCTGGATGGGTTTTATTGGAACCTGAAATGTACAACCTGACTCAGCTAGCCTTTAGGAAGGTCTTTATTTTTCAGAGATTTTTGGCAGTTATTTCCTGAAAAGTGACCTCCTAAAAAAGGCTGGATCTGAATGTGAAGTACTTTAAGGCATTTCTTGTTCAAGACACTTCCATCAGGGTCTTGAACAGATGGTTGATAACTCCAAAAATTAGATGGAGTTCGATTGGAGAAATAACTTCCAGGATGAGCTTGCTGTAAGGTGTAGGAACCCAAGGTTCATGAACAACATTTTTGAAGACCTTGGTTTCCTGATGTTGCCACTAGAAGTTTTGGATTCTAGTTGTGGCAAAGTTTAGAGAATCAATTTTACACCATATGCATAGGTGAGAGCTTGAGTGGGATTGCAGGCCAATTAGAATGTTTGCTAACTTCAGGTTCATCATATGATATAACGAAGTTAAGCTTGTCCAGTTGAATGAGGGAGAGAACTTGCTTAACATTTTCATAAGTCTCTGAGGGTTCTTAGCAGCAACAAATAATACACCACTGTCCTCTGCTGTCCAGGATGCTTGAATTTGTTTATTTGATGAACAGAGCTTTAGGTTGACTTCCTGGATGCCCAGGCTGACTTTGAAAACTCCACCAACATCAATTTTAATTTTGATGTCTTCTCATAAGGACCTCTTCCTGGAATTCAGTCAGATTTTTGAAGTTTGCTATAATGAGTGGCTCTGAATCACTACTGCCATTGGTCATGTTCGGTGTTGTCTGGGTGAAGTAGTCCGAGAGTTGTTTGCTGACCTGTCAAAACCTGGCTTGAAAATCTGCTTCAACAAGTTTGGTGGTTGCCACTTGACTGAGAGTTGCTGCCATCTTCTTGATGCCTGGATTTGACAAGCCTGTTTTGACTTGAATTTGAGTAAGGTCCTTGGCTGTAAGTTTTAAGCTGTTGTCAAACAGCTTTCTTGCACTTGAAAGACCTGGTATTCATAATAGAAGAACAAATTGAGTTTTTGGATTAATATAATCAGGCCCGTATTCTATTAAGTTATATGTTGTTAACTGTTCAATGCTAGTCTGTCTGTACATACTTTGAAAAAAGGCTAAACTGGAGTCAGAGGAAGCAGGTAACTACCTTAGGCATGTTGGATTTGAACAGTTCCATGGGAGATGTATTTTTGCCAGTAATCATAGATGATACAATGTGCTGAGTTTGGTCCCATTTATGCATCCCCTCAATGTTCTCTCTCAACTGTGGCTGTGTGCAGTTGTGTGGATGCCCTTTCCCAACAGGAACACCTTTTATCTGCCTGCGCTCTTTGGGGTTATTCTTAAAAATTATACAGTACCTTCATTTTTTTTTTTTTTTTTTTTTACCAAATTAAAAATACGAAGAGTTCAGCTAAATATTTTGAAATTTGTTTATTCGACTAAAATAACTAGTTCTTAAACTGCAACAGTTTGGTTTCTTTCCAATGCCCACTTATATCAGTATTAACGCTGTAAAACTGTAAAGTTTTGTAAAAGCTATCATTTAGCACTTTTTGTGATTAAAGAATTAAGATTTTTCTAAGAATTAAAAAACTAAGATTTTTCAAATGGAATTTTTTTTCTTGGACAAAATAAATTCATTTGACTTTTTGTATGAGAGTGATCCTGTGGGATTGTACTAACTCCCTGCATATTGCATTTCTTCAGGAAAAGCCAAAAAGTTTATACTCAATTCTAACTGACACTATGCCATATTGAAGAATTTTATCTAGTATATTATTATAGACAATTTTTAATGCTGCTTTTTTTATGTTGACTCTCCCTGAATTTTCAATTTAATTTCTCATTTTATTTATTGCAAAACTAAAGGTCAGTGGCTTTATATTATTTGATGAAAAAATAGTTTTGACCTGATTCTCTTTTTTGATTTATCTTGGTACCAAAATGGTGTTTTTTATTATTATGTTATTTTGGTTATACAATATATTCTAAATAAATGATTTTAAAAAATTGTCTTTTTTTTTAATTTTTTAAAAAGCACAGAGATAATTGCTAAAAAATCTAAATAACCTTACATTTTTGAAAGCTACTACAGTTTTTCAAATATTTGTATCCTTTTCAGGCCAAGATAAGAAAGTTGAAAATTGTTATGTATCAAACTTGTTATAAATGTAAAATATTATAAATAAAAAAAGAAAAAAAAAAAAAGAAAAATTGTTCCCAAGGTCTTAAATGGGTGTACCCCCTCCCCATCTCATCCAAATCTTCCTCTCTGCCTCATTTTTGACCTTTAGCACTTTGTCTAGATTTTAAAAACATGCTTTTCTAAACCTAGAAGATAAATACTCTTATACTCAAAAGATTTTGTTTGAGTGCCATGTCATTGAACCTGGCGTCATTGAACCTGGCAGCCCATAGTGGTCTTCATGAGAATATGTTAAAGAGGAAGTTGTTAAAAAGAAAAAATTATAAACATTTGTCTACTTTAAAAATTTAATATCTCAAATTCACAATTCTATTCTCATGCATAATACTGTTGGCTTTCTTAGAAAATTATTTACCAATTTCGTGTTTTCAGTTTATCTTTTTCAGTATTAAATCTTAACAGTCATATTATTAAGAACTTTGTGCTTTTAATTTTGTCATTCATGCTGCATTTGTATCATGTTTATCAGATTCACAGCTCCTTAACTTGATAATAGCTATGCAAATGTTCATATTTTTTTTGGTATACAATTTTTTTAATGATAAAAACTATTCAATGAAATAGGACCTAGAAGTCTTAGATGAAATTAGTTATACTTTTAAAGACTTTTGCACCTCTACCAGTGAGACTTTAAAGTCCAATACAAATCTGTATATTGCCTAAAAATTATTTTTCCTTTTGTATCCCCTTTACTTTCAAGTTAAATTTAAGTCCATGTAAATAGTTTTTTACTTGACAAAGTTTGTCAAATATCAAAAAAAATCTTTGTATGTTTTTTGAAATTTTATTTTTTTGCATTCCATTGTGAATCAAAAAATTACTTAAAATTTGTAGCATATTATATATATCATTATTTATATATAATAATATATTACATATATTATTATTTATATATAATAATATATTACATATATTATTATTTATATATAATAATATATTACATATATTATTATTTATATATAATAATATTTTACATATATTATTATTTATATATAATAATATATTACATATATTATTATTTATATATAATAATATATTACATATATTATTATTTATATATAATAATATATTACATATATTATTATTTATATATAATAATATATTACATATATTATTATTTATATATAATAATATATTACATATATTATTATTTATATATAATAATATATTACATATATTATTATATATAATAATATATTACATATATTATTATTTATATATAATAATATATTACATATATTATTATATATAAATAATAATATATTACATATATTATTATTTATATATAATAATATATGTAATATATTATTAAATATAAATAATAATATATTACATATATTATTATATATAAATAATAATATATTACATATATTAATATATATAATAATATATTACATATATTATTATTTATATATAATAATATATTACATATATTATTATATATAAATAATAATATATTACATATATTATTATTTATATATAATAATATATTACATATATTATTATTTATATTGAAGATTTTATTTTTTGTCTTGACTTAGCAAAATTTGTATAATTTTATAATTTGTATAATTTGTATAATTAATTTGTATTAATAATGTTCTCCAATAAATAAACTTTCCTAATTTTTTTGGATCGGAAAATCTTTTATTAAACATCCAAGTAAAAACTCATTGTAAAAAGATTCAAGATTCAATCTTTCTCTAGAATTTATTTTTTCTTCTTGCTGAAATCTTTAATGTACAATAATAAGCAACTTTAATGAATCATTTTTTTATCTTTTAGCAAGCCAAAGCAGAGCAAGAAGAAGAGTTTATTTCAAACACGCTAATGAAGAAAATTCATACATTAAAAAAAGAAAAGGAAATCCTTGCAATGAATTATGAAGAGGAAGAAGAGTATTTGACAAATGATCTTTCAAAAAAACTTTTTCAGGTGGATAACAGTTAAATTTTTTTATTTCTTGCAAAGTTGAAACTACAAAAAAACCTCAACATGTTTTGATGTTTCTGATTTAATTTTATTATTTTTATAATTAGCATAATAATAAACTTAACTATTTAGCTGCGTAATGAAAAAGTACAACTTGAGCAAACATTGGAACAAGAACAAGAGTTTCAAGTAAACAAACTAATTAGGAGAATAGAGCGGCTTGAAGCTGAAACTATTTCTAAACAGCACCTACTTGAACAGGTTGTTAAAAATTAAATTTAAAGTTAATTAGGCATCGGTATTATTTAGTATATGTTCAATTTTTGACAAATATGATACAAATATTTTAGATCATTTTAAAACTTCTTTAAAAAATGATGTAATAAAAATTATAAGGATTGTTTATGAAGATTCAGAATCCATCTATTACCATTTCTTAAATTACTGTGTGTGTGTGTGTGTGTGTGTGTGTGTGTGTGTGTGTGTGTGTGTGTGTGTGTGTGTGTGTGTGTGTGTGTGTGTGTGTGTGTGTGTGTGTGTGTGTGATGTGCAATCTGCAATGTAAAGCAGGGTTGGTACCCAAAAACCCAAACCCAAAAACCCACCCAAAAACCCACCCAAAAACCCAAGAGCAAAAACCCACCAAAAACCCAACTTACTGGGTTTTTGGTCTCAAGTTTTTCATTTATAACTTTTTCTATCATAAATTAGTTTCCATTTAACACTATAAGTTAGATGCTGCTCAAAAATTGTCCTAATGATAATAAAATAAGGAGTTGAGTATTATATATTTCATAAATGAGACTTTTTTTTTCCCTTGGAACAGCAATATTTAAACTTAAAAATTTAAAACAAAGTCATCAAACAATTTCGTCATCAGCATTTGTGCATCTTGATCTTAAATGTCTGTAAATTCGTACAAGCATTTCAGCTTTCTCTATTCCTAAACGATTTCTAATTTTGCTCTAAATCATGCCAAAGGATGAGAAAAATCTTTCAATGGATCCAGAACTAGCTGGGCAAGTGTGCAAGTGCCGTAAAAACCTTGCAAAATTTGCAGGTAATTTTGAAGACTTAGACTCCTTCATTTCTATAATTTTCCACCAATTTGTTGCTGATGTTGTGCTTTTTACACTATCATTAAATAAATATGTCGGAAAACAATTAGCATCTTTTAGTTTAAATGCATAGTAGCCAGGCATAAATTCAGGATAGATTTCATTCAACCATTCCTCAGCTTCTTCTTCTTGACTTCTATTCAATGTTCTTCCTAAGTAAATATTGAATATATCATCATATAAGTATAATATAACATTATATAAGTAAGGGTATAAGATTAGTAAACCTAAATGGAAATTTTATTTTCTGGAAACTCTATTATTTATTTAAATTTGATCACATTCAATTTTTTAATTTTTTTACAATTTTATAGGTTACCTTCATATTTTGGATCTGTTAAATTAGCCAGAAAATGACATGGAATGATTGCTTTTTTAAACCTCTTTAAAAAATCATCTTTGTACAGAGCCAATTTTTTATCATGTATGAGGCTTTGCCAAATCTCAACTGCTTCAGACAATGTTGTATCATCTGCCTGCAACTACAGCAAACACAATAATTTAGTTTATAATTATTTAAATAAAGTTAATGGTGCCAGAAATATGTAGTTTTAATATATTTACTATATTCAAATTTAATACATCCAGCAAATAACTAAGTAAACTAAATTATAAACCTTATCTAATGCAGCACCAATAATTTTTAGTTGTGCTTGTAAATTAATTGCTTCTCTCTGTATTGACAGATTGTCTATTAATCTTCCGATTGAAGGATCAATGGACTCCATATGCTCACCTCTAATGGCAACATACAGGGAATGATTAGCTATGTATGTCTTTATACAATCTAATTGGGAGTTCCAGCGAGTGTCATTGGGTAGCTGTGGCATTAGTCCACCTTTTTCAATTAACCACCCCTATAGAACAATTGTTTAACAAAATTCAACAAAGAAATGTTAAAAGATAATCTTTGTGCACATTAGTTAGGATCTCTTTTGCCATATTTATTATTTAGGCCTATATCATTTATGCTGTTTTATTTCATAACATTGCATCACAAAATATGATCAGTAAGTCAATAACAATCTAAAATTTGGTACATACATGTGGTTGGTGATGATTACGAAATTATTTATGAACTTCTACAATATTCTTTATTATGGACTTTGAAGAGACATCCTTTTCAACTAAATTTAGAAAATGAGCAACCATGTTATCAGCTTAGGGATTTCAGCTTGCAAAAGCTCTCTCATTTTAGACATTTTATTTTCATTGTCAGTGCATATTGCAAATACCTAAAAATGAAAGTATAAATATATTTATTTTCATTAGTTTTCTCCTCATTAGTTAACTTTACTTAATTCAAACTTTGAATAGACTTATGCAAGATTATTATGAAAATATTCTATTTAATATGCATTTTTCAAATTTTTATTGTAAATAAGTGGTTGTAATTATATATATGTATATATATATATATATATATATATATATATATATATATATATATATATATATATATATATATATATATATATATATATATATATATATATATACACACACACACACACACTTTAAATACAAAAGTTAGCTCACACTTACATCTTTATTGAAGGTTTCTTTTGCAACTTTGATTGCATCCTTAGCAGCCAGAGTACAATAATCTGCTGTTTTTGAATGGCTTCCAGCATCAACTGCAGAAATGAGATAGGGTTTACTTCCATTATGGATACTATGAGCAATTATAGGATCATTACTGACTGTACTCCAACCATCTTGAATTAGGGTAATAGCAGAATCATCAGCAAGATCACTTTTCATTGAACTTATTACTTCTTTATTTACCTTTACTAAGAGTTCTGAAGATATCTGCTTTCTATTTGGTGGTTCATATCCAGGTCTTAGTTTTTTAATCAGTTTGATAAATTCAAGATTTTCAACCACGTTGAATGGTATATTTGCTGAAAAGAAAAACCTTGCGACTTGCAAATCCAGTTCATCCTTCTGATTACTTGTTGTTGTAGCAACAAATTTAGAAATGGATGTTTGTCGTTGCACCTTCAATGGATTTGAATGAAAAATTGAAGAAAAAGAATCATCACTAATAACACTTAAACAAACTTGTTCTTCATCTTCTGATTGGTTAGACATATTTGATGCTGCAGATGTAGATGGCCTTGACTCTAAGACTGATATATTGCTAAATACTTCTGTGGAATCATTTGCACTTCCTTTTTTTATTCTTCTGCATTTGTCTAAATGGCTCTTAACTCTCTCTATTTTTTTAGTTATGCTCTCTTTGCAATAATTACATATTACTCTATTTGGTTGATCACCTAATATGGTCACTTCATTCCACTCATTAGCCTTATTTCTTCCTCCTGAATGATACTTTGGCATGTTGAAGGATATGTAATCTACTTATACTTTATATTTAATTAAAGTTCTAAAATAATATCTATATTCAATATTATCTTAATGTATTAGAAAAAAATGTAATCTAATTACTAACTTAGCTGTTGTATAAGTCAACATACCTGTAAAAATGAAAATAGCTTTTAGATAACTATAAGTTAATCCAACTTTGTCACTAAAGATTTGTATCAAACTAGAAATTTGGTTTTAGCAAAAACCCAAAAAACCAAAAACCCAAAAACCCAGCAAAAACCCAGTTGGGTAGGGTTTTTGCTCAAAAACCCGGGTTTTTGCCAACCCTGGTGTAAAGGGATGGAACAAAGAGTTTATTCCACTTTTTTTTGCTTTTTTTGTAAGGTTGTTTTAAACTGCAAGTTTATAAAAAAATATGGTATTACATAGAGATAGTGATAATAAATGAGATTAAATTGTAATAAAAAAATAATATTATATGTTGCCAGTCTAATGTAAAGTTTAAATACATAAAAATATTTGCATAACATGTATATAAATGACTTATCTTGTATTATGTTCAAAAGTATTTTAATCTTTTTCTATTAGTTACGTAAAGAGAAGGTTGATCTCGAAAATACTTTAGAACAAGAACAAGAAGCTCTTGTTAACAGATTATGGGTGAGAATGGAAAAACTAGAAGCAGAGAAAAGGTTTTCAATATTTTTATGTCATAATTTAATTTTTAAAGTATTTTTGATGGAATTTAAAAAAATGCAAAAAAAAAAAAAAAAACATTTACTTAGGTTGTTACAACAGAAATTAGATCAGCCGATTTCCGAACCTGGATCTCCACGCAAAGATAAGACTTTTAATGTTGATGTTGATAACCTTTCAGATAATGTCAATGCTCTAAGAGATGAAGTTCGAAACTTAAGAGCTCAACTTAGTATTGCTGCAGTGGAGCGTAAGTATATTTTCAAAATTAAAAAAAAAGAGTCACAGCTAAACAGCCTCTATTACTTTAAATCAACAATATTTGGCTTTTTTTTCAATATGCTTTGAAACATTTAGAGTGCCATTTTAACCTGATCCAACCTAGGCCTAATATGGAATAAATGAATTAGGTCCAGTATGGATAAGTTTATAATGGCATTCCTTTCATATTTTCTCCCTTTATTTCTAACTTTCCCTATCTTTATCTCTCCTTCCCTCTTTCTCCTTTCTTCTCTCTCCTTCCCTCTCCTTTCTTCTCCTCTCTTCTTTTCCTCTCTTCCTCCTCCTTTTCCTCCCCCATTTTCTCCCACATATACTCCTTTTTTCTTCCTCATTCTCTTCCTCTTTTTCCACTCATTTGTTAATTTAAAAGTTTCCTTATAGACAGCAAAACTATGTCAAAGTTTGAAGAAGAGGAACATCAGCTAAAAGAAGAGAATGTGAGATTGCAACGTAAGCTGTTGCTGGAGATGGAGAGAAGGGAACAGCTCAGTCGTCAGTTGTCTGAAAGTGAATCAAGTCTTGAAATGGATGAGGAACGGTACAAATTTTTATAAAGTTTATGAATAATGAAGAATGTCAAAGCTAAGAGTTAGAATATGTATTACAGATTAGCATAGATTTTATCTGATACTAATTATTCGTAATTTCTTGTTTTAGCCATTTTAATGAACTGGCCGCTCATGGCGGGCCGAATGCGTTAAGAGATCGGGCCATATCCAGTCCTATTCCGTATCCTGCTCGACCCAAATCACCAGGTATAAGTATATTAACGATTATAATCCCAAATGAGGTCATTGAAAATCACTCTGTTTTTATAAAAAAATTTTGAGGAATTCTTTTTTCAATTCAATATTAGCTGAAAAAATAATGTCGTTTTTCAAGTATATTGTCTTTGAAACTACTTGAAAAACGACGCATATGGCGACAATCTTATGGATTTTGTTTGGTTTAGCAGTTCATTCAACAGTAGGAAGCCATCCTAATACTATTCCTTGTTTTACACCACCTTCTCCGATGATTGGAAATCGAATTCCTGCTACTTCAAATGTTGCTGGGAACTCGCCACCAATTACAGTGAGAATTTCTTGCGTGTTTTAAATTTTCTATCTTCTTACGATTTTCTGAACATCGCTTTATTGAGTTTTAATTTTTAATATCAGAAGGTGCGCCAGTCTCAAAGTCCAAAGTGGATCCCTCAATCTAATGTATATGATCGCTCTTCATCTGTTGCTGCTGCTAGTATAGAGCGCCCTAAAAGCGGCCAGTCAAACGCATCGGTTGGCAAGTGATTTAAGGGCTCGTAATTTTGTGTTTGAGGTCATGTATCGTAAAGTAGCAATCTTTACTCCTGCAGTACATTAGTTGAGATTGTAGTTTTTAAAAACTTCAAAAAAATTCCCATTTCAACTCGTTATGTTTGATTTTTTTTGTTTGGTGTTTTCTGTGATGTTATTTGCGTTCGTTATTCAATCAAGTATACATTTTTAAATGAGGGGCGCGTTAATAATAAAAAGAGCAGGGAAAAAATTTATATTATCTTTTATCTTTCCCAGTTTTTTTGCTGTAAAATCGAAATTCTTAAGCCCACTATTAAATTTTGATATAACGATTTATTGACTTTCATTGATGATAATTTGATCAAAAAATCCAACAATTGAGTTAAGACACTTGATATTCAACAACATTGTATCTCAAGTGCTGCTATCCAAGGTGTCTCATCTGAGATTGGACAACATTATCAATAGCAAAAGAATTTTTCTTCATTTCGTTGAATATGATAAGTTGCAGCATTTCTTTTTATTTCCACAATGCAATATCTCTTTCTATAAATACGCTTTTATCAATTATTCATTTTAAGCGTTGGGGTTTGGTTTTTCCGTAAATATCGAATCAAGTACAAATTATCAATTTTTATAAATGGATTTTTAAGATATTTTCCGTAGTTTATTAAAAAAGAACTTGAAATGCGTTTTAAAAACAGTAAAAGATTTCAGCGTGACAAGTTTCGTTACGTAATTTTTTATTCTTGAAAAATAAGTTAAATGAATTAAAGCGAACAGCAATTTTGCAAAAAGTCGGAAAGCTTTTAACTTCAATTATAATTCCTTGGGATGGAATAATAATTGAAATTGAGAGCTTCCTATACAGTTGGTGTTATTTGATATCGAAATGTTTTTAAAATGCCGTTTTTCTGGATGCAGAGGAAACTGAAACGTATTGAAAATAAATACCGAGTTTTCAGATTTTCGAACAATCATGAGAGAAATTTCTGTACCATTTAAAGTCCACGAAGTTTTCCGAACAAAAAGACGTTGTCTGTGAAAGAAAATTTACAGAAATTTTTTTCAAAAATAATTATTAGCAGTAAACATATTATTTGTATCTCAAGCCCCTCTTCCCTAAACAAGACCCACTGAAGTTGGCATTTTCTTTCAAAAGAAATGAAAAGTTAGAATTTTGTTAACCTTCGAATGTCTACGTGAGGGTAATTACGAGAACGTTTAAGTTGTAGGGTAATTAGGGGACGCCCCAAGAACCCTCAAAATTTCGTTGAAATTTCTTTCATGCTCAAGCAACATAATGGAATTTTACAAAACCAATAAAATATTTCAAATTACTCACGGATGAGAGCTCGCAAAAAAATTCAAATGAACATTTCAAAATAAGTATATTTTTTTAAAACAAAACGGCATTTTCTTTTGAAATTTAATGACCGCTTTAGTTTTTATGTTGGTGATCAGAGATTAAAGAATTTTTCCTGAAATCAAATCAGGCCAATAGCGTTGCACTTCTTGAAAAAATGCGTTCCGTGTGCAAAATTTATGAATTAGGGGTTATAACCTCCGCAAATCAATTAACAAATTTCATTAAGCAGTTTCACCTTGCGTTACTTATATTAGGTAATGTTTTAAAAGTAACATAGATAAATATAGCATGTTCTTGATAAAATTGCTATGCAATAGTTTAAAGAAGCATGTTGGGGTTTTTTGTTTTTGCAACTTTGCATGAAATAATAAAATAATTTAACTGTTCTCCACCTGAAAAAAGTTTTTTTGAAAGATCGAAACAAAACATTTTTAAAACTTTTTTTTAAGTAACGTTTAGTGAGCTTTAATTTAAGGTTGTTCACGGAAGCAAAAGTTGAATTTTCGATAAAAAAAAAAGTTTTCGAAACTCTATTTTTGTTTCGGTAAGTTCGAAATAATTTCAAACTAATTAATTTTGCATCGAAACGATTTTTTCATTTCGAAATTGTCAAACTTGCTTCGAAATATTTTTGCGATTTCGAAATTCTGAAAATATTACCGAAACATTTTTTCACTTTCGAATTTGTCAAACTTGCTTCGAAATATTACAGGGGTTAGAACCCTCAGGATAAGATAGGGAGTTGATATTTTGTGACGTTTTGTGGAAAAGGGAGGAGGGGGATGTGAAAAGTTTTTTGCGTGACATAATTTGCGAATGACCCCTTACATCTTTAAGGTGAAATGTTTCATATTAATTATTAGCCCTCTCAAAGTGAATAAAACCTACCTACAGCAAAAGCTATTTAAGTTTTTTTGTTAACAATTTAAATTGTAAATTTTGAACATAGAATTTTATAAATTTTTATTATTGAAATTTTTACTTATTAATTATTGAATAAGAAAAATTTGAACTTCTAGTTCAAAATTAAATTCAAAACTAAAATGTGGTTAAACTATAGTTTAAACTAGTGTTGTTACGACTATTAAAGAATCAATGATATATTATATATACTAGATGTCTAACTTCGATCCGAAAAGTGAAGCCGTGGAAGCCATTATTAATTCGGGCAAAAACGTATATATAAAAATGTATTTTTAACTTTTATTTCGCACGTCGGACATAGCTTTTGCCCTTATTACAAATGGCGGATTCAATTTGTAAACATAAAAAGCGGCTTCACTTTTCGTCCAATAAAATCCCGCAAGTTAGACATCTAGTATATATAGTATATCATTGTAAAGAATTCGACTGTCGACTAAATCGACCAATATATTTTCAAAAGTCGAACAAAGTCGACTTTTGAACTTATATTAAAATTTTTGAAATTATATTTTGAACGACTAGCACTTTTTTGAAATCGACTAAGTCGACTAAAAGTCGATTTAGTCGAGTTGTGAAAGGGTGGTGGTGGTGGTGGGGGGGGGGGGGAATTGATAAAAGAAATAAAGTAATTTATGTTTGTTTTATATATTTTAAAATTATATAACTTAGATATTAATGAAACAAAACAATATAAACGCCACGCAGGATAAATTTTGCTAGGTCCCAATGATTTAATATTGTGAAAAAAGTCCCTGTGATTTCTTGATAAATATAAAATTCTAAAATAGTGAAATAAAAGTAAATATAAGTTTTAAAGTATACTACTTAGATATGCAGGGTCTCACAATTTAATTATCCTTAGAGCCCTAGTTAAAGAACGGAACGGATCGGCACTGTATATCGGATCGGCATTGTATGCAAATATTTTTAATAATCGCATGCAAAGACTGCAAAAAAAAAAAAAAAAAAAGCAACACATAACTATAAAGTTTTTTAAGTATGATAATTATTGTCATATGTTATAAAGTTGTTTAATAATGCAGGGCCGTCAAGAAAAGTCTTCAGACCATAAAAAGGTAGATCTCAAAAAGTATGCGAAAAAAACCTTTTTTAGCGAGCCCTCATTAAATGATCAGTCGTAAAGCTAGAAATACGGAAGCTAACTAACAATATTTTGGATTTAAATTAAGTGGAATATCGAAAAAAGAAATTTGTAATTTTGATTATTTATTATTTATAAAAATGCTAAAGAAATGAAAAAATATTTTAATATAGTAAAAATAGAGAAAACGTATACAAAAATAGCGTAAGATAAAAATAATATTATTTGTACTAACACACACCCAATGAATCTTTCCCAGCCTCTTTTCAGACCAAGATATTTGTATATTATTTTTAGATACTATGTTAGAACTAAGATTCGCCAAGTTACTTACTGTTAACATTACGCATTGCTAACGCGGAATTTAATTATAGTTACTATACATAATTACCGGAAGACGTTTTGAAGCTACTTTCAGTATATTATAAGTTTCTCTTGAGTTACTTTTAGTTGTTCTCAAGTTACCGCAGATACCGGTACCGGTAACTAAAAGTAATTTTTTTGGAAGTTGCTGAAATCCCCGAACCCTTAATAGAACTTCAAGAGAGTAAACAAAAAACTTAGTGCCGGATTAGGAGATTGTTGGGATGGAGGGAGATACTATATTTGAATTTTTAACTTAATATGAAATTAATTTTGACTTTCGACTAGTCGACTTTTAGTCGATTTAGTCGAAAGTCAAAATTAGTCGACTTTGAAAAATCGTAGTTTAAACTTTAGATTTAGAATTTACGGAAAAGTTCGTGCGCTTTCCTAAAAGATAAATCACGATATTTAAAAGTTATAATATGCAATTCCCTAGACGATAATTCGTCTGACTTTTTTTCCCCGTGAACTTTGGGAAGTGAGATGAGAAAACTCTCAGGTTTAAGGACGGGGGTAATAAACTTTTTAAAAATCAATTATTAAAAATCAACTATTTTCAACCAATTATTAACCATTTTGCCAAATTTAAATAAACGTCGAATATATTTTATAAACCTGTATTTTGTACTTTCAAATTAATGTTTTTCACAGCCTGTTGGTTGGCAAACAAAACAACCTATGCGATTGTGAGAGCTATAAAAGCTTCTTTTTGGTAAATTTGATAAAAAATAAATCATAAATTATTTTAAAAGCTCTAAATTATCCTTTTCGTTTGTCATATTGCTTCTGAATAGCACTGATAATTTCATTAACTACATTTTGGCACAACCTTTAGTTAACCCCCCGAAACTTTACGATATTTCAATAAGATCAAAGAAAAGCCCCAGGAACATATTTGTTCTGGTAGATGATAAATTGCATTAGCGCAAAAACCAAAGTTTTCTCGTCTGACTTCCCAAAGTTCACGGGGAAAAAAAGTCAGACGAATTATCGTCTAGCAATTCCCTTAAGGCCTCTAACGCACGCATATGAAATAATTGTTGCAACGTAAACGGCTAATTACTCTCTAGTGGTTAAAAATGTAAATAAAGTTATAATAACCTCCTTAATCGCTCGATAACCTAAGTGAAGTAACATGTGTCACAAGTTTACTAATAGCATAAGTAACTAATTTATTAATATTTGTTATATGCGTACGAGTAAAAAAACTACTTGCTTTTTAGTTTGAATAAACATGTCAAAAACAAATAAGTCTGTTATTATTAGTAAGAAAGGAATAAGAAAACGAAGCTTCGTTTGGACATATTTCGAAATAGACCAAAAGAATCAAACAAAATGCAGCATATGTTATAAGATTCTACCTTACAACAGTTCGGCAAGTTCAATGCAATCCCATTTATCAATTGATCATTGCATTAATTCAAAAATATCTAAAAAATCAACAATTTTACTCAACGATGACGATATATCCGATATTGAGAGCGGTAATGAGTATGGTTTTGAAGAGACTGGTCATAAAAAATTAAATAAGTTATTGGTGAACTTTATCGTTGGTACTGATCAGCCGATTTCGATAGTACGTCATCCAGATTTTGTAAATTTAGTTAGTGAGTTAAACATAAGCTACAAAATGCCATGCATAAATACGGTGAGCAAGAAATTAATTCCATCAATTACGGACAATCTAAAATCAATTTTAATGCTAGAATTGAAGGGATGCCAATTCATTACAATTACTTGTGATGGTTGGTCATCATTGAGTAAAAACAGCTACCTTGGTGTGACTTGTCATTTTATTGACAAAAATATGATTCTGGTTGACCGAAACCTGGATCTTAGGTTTATGTCTGAAATGAAAACAGCTGAATATTTATTTAGTACGTTAAACGAAATCTTCAGTGAATGGTCAATCAGTAATAAGATTTTTGCACTGGTTACTGACTCAGGTGCAAACATTTTCTCTGCAGTAAATAAATTTGATGATAATGTTCTTAAGATTCCATGTGCTGGTCACCGTTTGAATCTTGTGATTAACGATCTTCTGAACACGAGAGATATAAAAGTAAAAAAACTAAAAAATGGGTCAAAGCGTTACGAAGTAAAAGATTACGACGGTAATGGAAAATTAATTAATAAAGAAATTACGGAAAGTGAAGTTAAAGAAATTGAAAAAGCTAACGAAGGCAAATTGGAAATCGCCAAGGTAATTTCATCCTGCAGGCACATTGTTGGTTTATTTAAGCATTCGGAGATGTTACAAAAAAAGTTAAGAGAAATTCAAGAAACACTTCGATATGAAACTAAAATAAAGTTAGTACAGGATATAGCTATTCGCTGGAATAGCCAATTCGATATGATTGAATCTATATTAACTAATAAAACTGCGTTGGATATGATAAGCATCGAATACCAAAATATAAAAGACTCTCTTCCCACTGCTAATGAATTTAAGGTGCTGGAGGATTTATGTGATTTGTTACACCCAATTAAAGAGCTAACAAAACTTTTTAGCGGAAAGAAATATGTTACAGTAACATTTCTGTTTCCAACATTGTATTCTCTACTAAATGGAATACTTGAATCGCAACCCATTTTTACAGAACTAGTTAAGACTTTTCAAAAGGAATTGTTAAGGTCTCTAAAAGGGCGTTTTAAATACATTTTTGCTAATGACTTTTTCTTAGCAGCTACTTTTCTTGATTTCAAGTTTCGTAAATTTGATTTTATCAAAAGTGATGTCGATAGACATGAATGCATTACAAAGGCAAAAATGTTTATAAAAACATTTTATGAAATGCATCTAAAAGAATCCGAAGAAATTGATATAACAATTGAAACAAATTGTTTAAATAACACTTTAAACTCATCAAACAGCTCAACTGACAATACCATAAAAACATTTCAGCAATCGTCAACGCCACCGTTTGCAAATACTAATACTTTAGTTAACAACAAAAGACGAAAGCCAATTAACTTAATTGAACTAGTAACAGATAAATCATGTTTTAATTTAATTGAAAACAATGATAAACTTGAAAAAGAAATAAACGATTACAGTCTGCAATACTTTCAGAGCTACGAAAATAGTGCCATCGAATTTTTCCAAGCAAATCAAAAATTGTTTCCGATTTTGACACAAATTGCACGGGTAATATTTTCAGTTCCAGCGACATCGGTGCCATCAGAATGCTTATTTAGTTCAACCGGTTTAATAGATACGGAGCTGCGGAACCGGCTTGCGCCGAGCTTATTGAAGCAGTTAGTTTTTATTAAAGAAAACAAATAATAAAAAACATTTCTTTATCAAATAATGTTTTGTTAAAAGAGTTCGAATTGAACTTCTTAGTAATTTAAAACACTTGTATTCTTTTTTGTTTATCTGATGAAATTTTTTACAGACAGCTTAATTAATGACAAGTTGTTTTCTTTCCAGTCTTTATTTTCTTTTCCAGTCTGGAAAAAACACCAGTATTCAATCATTGCGCTAGTAGGTGTCACTTGGTGGGGTGGAAATAAAATTTTTGCGAAGTAAAAAATAAGGTTCTTGTTTTTTGAAAACACGTGTTTTACAACACATTTTTGGCCATTATGGATGGTAAAATTTAAAAAAAAAAAAAAAATAGCTGTTTTTTATTTTATTTTAATCAAAATAATCAAAATTAATAAATAATCAAAATTATAATTTTTTCTTTTTGATGACAATAAATATAAATTTATTGTCATCAAAAAGAAAAAATCATAATTTTGATTATTTAAAAAAAAAAAACTCGTTTTCAGTTGTGTGCTACCTTATATTTACCAAAATAGTATTATTTTGTCATATATATATATATATATATATATATATATATATATATATATATATATATATATATATATATATATATATAATATATATAATATATATTTTGCCAATATATACATATTATATATAATAAAAGGTCTACCTGCCGAAACACCCCGTGGTAAATTATTTAGGCACCCGGTTATTTTAATATTAAAATATAAGGTATTAAAATTACTTTTTGGAATAATTTTAAATTTACAAAATTATTTTTCTTTGTTCTTGAAATTAAATAAACTTTTCGAAATCTAATTTTGTTTTCGAAATTAATTTTGCTTATCATATATTTGGTTTTTTTCGAAATTATTTTCACATTTCGAAATTCTGTTTTTTCTTTCGAAATTAGTTTCACTTTTCGAAATTCTGTTTTTTCTTTCGAAATTAATTTCACTTTTCGAAATACACTTTTTTTTTTCGAAGTTAATTTCACATTTCGAAATTCTGTTTTTTCTTTCGAAATTAATTTCACTTTTCGAAGTGCAATTTTTTATTTCGAAATTAATTTCACATTTCGAAATTCCTTTTTTATTTCCGAAATTAATTTGGCTAGTTCGATTATTTTCATAAGTTTTTATAGATTTCGAAAAAAAAGAAGTATTTCGGTACCGTTTTAATCGAAAATTTTCGAAATTTACAATTTCGATAATGAAACCTACTTTAATTAACAAAATAAAAAAAATTTGCTATGGAATTTTATAAATTTTTATGTAAAAAATACAAGAGCAATATTTAAGTATTAAATTGGTTTTACTAAAACTTGCAATTTTTTATTTTTTTTAAATTTATGTTAAAAAAATTGAATTTACTCAAAAAAACGATAAGTTAATATTTAACTTAGCCTCCTTTTTGCTTTTTTGCATAATAGAATGAGACGAGGCATGGATTCAATCTCATGCAACTATCTTTTGACAATACATCTGTTCACAGTTCCGATAAAAAATGCGCACGCAGAAATGAAAGTAAAAGTGTAAACAAATGTTCTTATAATAGTGATTTCATAGAGATTTAATGAGATTTACTAAACAATGGTACTGAACCAATGAATTTGGATTTTTGAATCTTATCTTCATTTGCTGAGAAAGCCTAAAGCAATATAGTTTTACAAAAGGCATGATTTTAATCAAACAATCCCAGAAAACAGCATATTGAAATAAAAAAAATCAGGAAATAGAAATATATATTCCTCAAATTATTACTGCAAAATAAAGTGAGCTTAAATTGGACCTCAAAGCAGCAGGCCTCTACAAGAATCTCTAAATATGTGAGCATTGATTGAAATCTGGAAATTTCTTTAGATTACAAAACGTAGCATTCTTTTAACTTAAATATAGAATAATTTTCTTCATTTTTTCTTCGTTACATTTCACATTAACCTTCATACCTAACGTTTTATAAGACATGTCGAGGCAGTTATAGCACTGTACATTGCTCAAACCATGAGAGTTAACAATTTTTTTGCTTGTTTCTTTATTTGCGATTGATATTTCTTGGAAAAAGATACATCTTTTTCTTCATATGGTCTGACTACTTTTTGTGTATAAACGTCACTTTTTACTTACGTGGCCTCGTGAAAATTCGTTTTTCTTCAGCATGAAAGTTTATACATATATGAAGTATGCAATACGAAAATTCATTTTTCTTCCCTCCAAACAGTTGTTTCTTCATAAATATTTGGCATTAGGCGCTCATTTCAACAAATGTTTTTTTGTAATGAGCTAAAGATTTTTAAACTTTTTTATAAGTTAAAATATCATTTTAATTCATCAATTTAAAACAGTTTGAAATTTTCTACAACGAAAAGAAAAGAAAAAAAAAATTTCTTTGTAGCATCTAAAGAAATTTTGGTTATTTTCCAAGCGTGCTTTAAATAATTTATGAATCAAACACAGAAGATTAGGTAAACAGGTAAACAAACACAAAAGATTAAGTAAACAAACTAAAGAAAGATGTATTTTTTTTTTAATTACTCTAAACAATTTTCACAAATAAAAGCAGGAGTACCATCTGTACATTCTTCATGAGCCCACAATTTACAGTCTTAGTCTTAGTGCAACCAATTTAGACTTTGGTTCTCCTTTTTTCTCTTTCTTTTGTTCTGCCAGGTCAATAGCCAGTTTTTCTGGTGTATCGGTCAAAATACGTGTTTTGCCCTGTTTTCTCCCGCGTTTACTCTGGCTGTGTGGTCCGGCTTTAGGAAGTGGCCGTACCACATAGGGCGAGGCTATAGCTAGAAACTTGAAATATAAGAATGGAACAACTTAGTTGGATTGCAATCCAAAAGATTGGGTTGCAAAAGTTTTAAATAGTGGTATTAATAAAAATTAGGCCGTAGGCCTAACAATGTTTTATTTGGCCTATTTACCTATTTACTATCTCTGCGAGAAAAAAAACATTACTCTACACCAAACAATTTAGTTGCTTTAATGCAAATACATAAACAAAAATATTTTCGGCCATATTCAAATGTTTTACCAAAGGGGTAAGATGATACAGTGTATCAATTTGCCCCAAGTAGTCTGCATCAACGTGCCCCTTTAGACCGCTTTGCATTAAATTCGTGTTAAATTTAAACAGGAGCAACGAACAAACAAATGAAATATACAAAATCATTTAGCAATGTTTTCTTAAACTTATGGAAGGGTTGATAAGCTAAATGTACTCACCTTTTTTGTAAATTCTCTTACGAAACACGTTGTCAGTTTTTATCGAAAGTTGCTCGATTTGCAAAATGCTTCTCAGCTTGATCAATTTGATATGAACGGAAATCTTTTTACATCGGACGTTAGGGAACTAAAAAGCTATTTCCCGTACCAAATCTTATTCGCGCAATTAGTGTTATAGCTGTTTTATTAGCTTTGTATCAATTTGCCCCCGTATCAACTTGCTCCCCCTCCTCTCCCCTATATATATATATACTTAAACAGAGAGAGAGAGGGAGGGGGGAGAGGGAGAGAGAGTACTTACGGTCCTTTTGATTCCCTTAACCTCTATAATAAACTTTGTGCACCGAGGACTCCAAAATTTATGAAAACTTTGAAAATTAAAACTTAGAATAGTACTTGTATGCAGTAAGAGATCCTTGAATGGAAAGTGCGACTTCATTGAGAAACAGCAAATTTTTTCAATATAACGTAATGTTGTCTTTGCTAATGTATTTAATCTTTACCTAACAATGGGAAAATTAATTTTTATTATGGATGAGTTAAAAATTGTATTTAATCATGATCAAGCTACTTTTGATTAAATGTTAGAATCTTGCTCATGAGAAATGAATTTTTTTTTTTGTTCAAAGTTCCTGACCATTTATTTAAATAATTTTAATGCCAATATTATCGATTTCTATACGTTGCGTATTCAAAATCGGCATTTTATTTATGAGAACAGCATCTAAATTGACGGTTTTACATGCGATTTTATCACACAAAATCATCCATTAAATAAATGAGTTCTAAAAGACTTCCTTTTGAAATTTTTTTATCATAAATATTTTCCTTTCATTATGTCATGTTATTTTTTTAAAAATGAGATATATTTTAATGGATTTGAAGAAATCTTTCTTCTTAAAAAACTTTTTTTGTTGGATTTTAATGGTTTGGTTATCAAGGGCTGCTATTGGATTAAAAAAATAAAGTATGCACAAAATGTGAGATGACTGATGATGTGAGATGATTGGTGATGTGAGATGACTGATGATGTGAAATAACTTATGATGTGAGTTGGCCACTGATTAAAATTAGTGTACTTAAATTGGAACCGTGAAACATCGGGGTGGCAAGAGCTTTATGGTTTGGGGATGCTTTTCAGGATTTTTTGGATCGGGATCACTCTATCGCATAAATGATATAACTGACAAATACATATATAATTCAAATGCCTCTTCGGTATACGTTTTAACTGAAACTTAGTACCATACTGACTTACAAATTCGTTAAGGCATAGTTTGGTACAAATAAAATTACCATATTGGAACCTGCACAATGTCCTGACTTAACTCTTATTGAGAATATATGAAAACAACGTGTTGATAAAGTACTTTTGGCTGGTAGGTTCAGAAATCATGAAGAATTGCATCAGGAACTTCAAACCGCTTGGGCACAAATAAAGCATGCTCATATCGACAAACTTTTGAACTATATGCCTCATAGATACATTGAGGTTATTAAGAACAATGGATAAAGTGGATAAAATGCCTTCAATTACTAATCTAATAGATGCTGTTGATGGTATGCTCTTAAAATTGAAAATGATAATAAATTTTTTCTTTTTTTGTTATATTGCTGTGTCAATAAATATATATTGCATGGAATAGATGCTTTTGCTATATTTCATCTAAACCAAGATTTTTTTTTTGTGTTGAAGTACTCGGTAGCGTAATGTTTGTAGCGAATGTTTTTGTAAATTTCAATGACTTTCCTCAGTTTTTGTGGACAGTGTAAGATGATGGTATCGATCTAACTTTTATTGTTTTTAGCTAGTTCCTTTTCTTTTTACAATATTTTACTTTAAATTTGATTTTACCTGTTTTACTTTTTTATATTTCTTAATTTTTTAGTTTTTATTCTTAGTTGAGAATTCTCTCTGAATGTGAGCCGTTCAAAACACTTTTTCACCACGTGGTATTAATCATAAAAATCAAATTAAGCAAAAATAAGTTTATTATTGATCAAAATCTGGTTAAAATGTCTTTCTTACATTATTTCCACCTTTGTTTAACGTCAAATATTCGTCTTTTATTTAAAATAACACGCAGCAAATCCTTTTTCTAACATAGAACTCCATACTTCTTATAAAAGTAAAATAAACTACTGGATACAGTATGTTGAGCAACAAATCACGACTTTTTTCTTTTACAAATACATATTTAAATCCACATATGCCATACGATCAATAAACAATTAGAAAGTTTTCAAAAATCTGTAGTCTTTCTTTTGAAACATGCTGCAATGTTGAAACATGATTAAAACTACATAAATTTTTCTATCAAATGTAGTCAATCAGTAATCCTCATGACAAGCTTTCTTGCATTCGTCAAACCGAAGGGATTCTTGCTGTGGGACGCTATTGATACTTGAGAAACTTTATCAACTCTGTCAAACCCAGATTTGTTAACACTAGAGTTCCAAATCTATATATTATGTAGGCGCAAGAAGAAAGAAATCTGCAATTAAAAATCACCTTGCATTAGTAATAAGCTAAAATCCAACTAACAAAATATTAAACTTAAACAAAAGTTGAAAAAAAATTCTGGAGCCGCTTAAATGAAGATTATTGTAAACGCTAATCTTCATTCATTTATACATTTTTCAGTTTGTTATAATGCGAGATAATAGTCCGGGTGAATAAAAATGAGCAATTGATTTTACTCAGTAATTGGTCAGCTTTACTTGAATAAAAACTTAAGCAAAAGTTGTTTTTAATTTGAGATAATCTCTCTTACAAGATGCAAGTTATTTATGTGAAGCATGAGAATGGAGAAAAATTGTAGATTATCGTCAGAACTTTGTAATAATCGTTTCAAGTAGAAGGGAAAAAAAGTTTTACAAGAATTTTTAAAATAGTGTTTATTCAAAAAGTTCTTAAGACGTTAATTGAATGATAGAAGACTAGTCATGCCTTAAGCAGCATTTAATTGGTTCATTTCAAAATTCGTTAGTATAATAGGTATATATAAAAAACTCTAAGTAATCGAAGTCGACTTAATGCACATCCTCAGTGCATGAAGATTCTGTGTAACCTGCGTGGTTTTTTACTTAGTTACGAACGAAGGAGTGTTAAGCTCATTACTACTTAGTGTTATAAAGATGGAGCGCTAAACTTATTGGGTAAAAAGAATTCAATTGAATATGTCAACAATACTTTTATTGATAACATCATTCCGGTCTTAGATTTATAATGATTAAAAATATTGTTCAGAATAATGTGAGTAAAATAGCAACCAATAATAATAATTTTATAAAAATATTGAAGATTTCTCAACAAGGAGTTTAATATTAGCAATTAAAAAATAAGACTGGGATGTGTATATGTAAATTCTTGATTAAAAATATAAGTATAATAATTATATTAACTGTTTTGGCTGCTGAAGGTTAAGCGTTTAAATATAGATGCCGACTCATTGAAGAGGTTATTTCTAGCTTTGTTGTGACAGTTGTTATGGTTGTTACTGTTGCTGGGATTTTATTGCTGTTTTTGTTAAATTCTCTCATCTCTCCGAACATTTTTCTTCTTCCCTCAACTAAAAATAATAAAGATACCATTTTTCTTCTTCCCTCAAATAAAAATAATAAAGATACCATTTTTCTTGAGTAAATTATTGAAATGTTTTAAATTTAGTAACTAAGTTTCCTCAGAAAAAAAATCACACAAATTCTCAACATTATTTTTTTTTTAACCCTTCAAATTTAGTTTACTTTTTAGCTGATATTTTTTAAATGTGAAACTCCAAAACTTTATTATTATTATTATATATATTTTTTAATTATTAGATTAAATAATTAAAAAATACAAAACATATTACAAAAATTTCGAAAATATGGACGTAGAAGGAACAAGGCTACAAGCACTTGAAGATGAATGCGGACGATTACGCAAACAGCTTGTTAAACATGGCGATCTGCAACGGGAAGTTGAATTACTTAAGAGCGAACTTGAGAAATCTCTCGAAACTCACACAAAACTGCAAGCACTTGCACTAGCATTTGAAGAGGAAAACCGTCTAATGCATGAAAAATATAGCGCTCAATTGATTGACCAAGCCAAACTGGACTCTCTTACATTCGATCTCCAGCACGAAATCGACACAAAAGCCCAAAGTTATGTTTATCTCGAAAAACGTTTTAATAAAATGAAAGAAAAAGTCGACGATTTTGAAGCGTTAGAAGAAAAAGCTTACAACCTTGAGAAAGAAAACAAAAAGATTTCGGAGCAAAACGAAAAAATCAAAGACGATTTGGAGAGTAAGAAAATTTTAAATTTTTTAAAAAACAAAAAAATTCTTTAATTTTCTATTTTTATTAATGATTCATCTGAAGCATTCTTTATTTCTATTCATCGTCTCGATGAGCGTGGTCTTTTCAATAAACAGAGACGAAACCTGTTTTTTAATTTAAAGCAATTTACAAGTTAAAAGTACTTTAAAAAACCTCTCTTAAACAAAATTTACCTACTTTTTCTAAAATGCCACCTTGTTTATGAAGTAGATCCACCACTTCTCTTATAAACTATTCGCAGTCTGATCTCCTTTCATCTCTATATAAATCAATTTTTTTCTCTCCATATTTCAGTTAGCATTAATTACATTTGCTAAATTTGCCGCAACATTCTTTCAAATCGATAAAGTTATGAAAGAAGAGGAAATTACGGCGTTTATTAATTGGATAACTTATGAAATCGAGGAAACTTATGAAATCGAGGAAACTTATGAAATCGAGGAAACGGCAAAATAATATAGTTTAAACGAAGTTGTTTTCAAATATTCATAATTTTACATTTAAAAAAAAACATTAAGTGTTTAAAAAAACGTATCAAAAAGAATAAATCAATTTATTAAGGTGTTATTTTTGAACAATAATATTGTTCATTAAAAGATTCTTTAGTTTACTCAACAAATATTTTCAAAAATCCAGGTAAGTTTTTGTTTTTAAATTTTAGATTCAAAATGAATCCTTGACAAAAAAGTAACTTACCTGTTTTCATCTCATATTTAGCGTTGAAAAAGAGTACTGAGAATAGCGCAAAGAAGTCAGAAGAAATAATTAAAAAACTCAAAAAGGAAAATATAGAACTCACTTTAAAATTAGAAACATACATTGAGGAAATGGAAGAACTTGACGCTAAAGTAAACATCCTAGAAAAAGGAAACAAAGAATTAAAAAGGTATTCCAATCTTGCAACAAAAGTTGATTTACATTCTTCTTATGTTGAACAATTAACTGAACTAGAAAACACCAAGCTAGAACTAACAAAAAAACTAAACAAAGAAATACAATCTAGAGAAAATGTGGAAAACGAATTGTTTAAAGTTGAAGAAGAATACGAAACGTATAAAAAAAATGCAGAAAATAATGAAGTCGAATACAAAAGAAAAATACAAACTTTAATTTCTGAGCAAAAATTTTTCGTAGAAAATGACGAAGGAAATCACGCGATGGCTGCATTACATAGCAAGCAGCTTTTAATTGAGATGCTGGAAGATGAGAAGGTGAAGCTGATTAGCAAGTTGAAAACTATGGAAGAGGTAATAAATCAATACATTGATCTGTAGCTTGCAAAACTGGTTGCAGGTTGCAGACTCATTTTAAGTCACAAGAAGTTTTTTCTGTGGTTCTTTATTTATTTCTATTTCAAACACAAAAAGGTGAAATTACTTGGGGTCAAAAAAAATTGACGCAGTAATGAAGTAAACCTTTTTCAGAAAAACCGGTAAAACACGTAAAACAGATACGGTACATACATTATTCAAGTTTATTTGTGATACGCATGATAAGTTCAATTAAATATTTCAGGAGCACGAAATTCTACTGGAAGAAAATTCGTCACTTGCACATGAAAACGCAAAACTGGAAGAGAAACTTGAACTAAGCGAGAAAAAGTTATTAAACTTGAAGCTTGATTATGACAAGCTGATCATGATCACCGAGCAGCTTGCAGATGGTGGAAACGTTGATGCGTCCAACAACGAAAAATCCCTCCAAGATTCTTTAATGGAAGAAATTCGGAAATGCAAAGAAGAGTTGGAAATTTCGCAAAAATATTTAGAATCGGCAAACAACAAATATTTGCAGCTACAGGTTTTTTTTTTTGTTTTAATCTTGAATGAATGAACTTAAAATTTTTATTACAAAATGAAAATATTAGGTAGAGGGCGAGGTAAGTTAGCTAGATACCAGATCCCTGTTATAGTTGATTGAATGGTTCATCTAACACCTTGATCGATTTGGTTGTTCATTTAACACCTCCTCTTGTCATTTTAAACTTTATTTGAAAATTTAGAACGAAGCAGAAAAAAAGCAGTTGCAACACGATAAAACCGTGGTCATGTTGCAAAAAAGAAGCGAAGAGCAAGAGCTTTCCATAATCAAATTAAAAGAATTGAACAACAGCTACGAGAAACAAATGTTAAAGCTGAAGGGTTTAAACGATGAAACCGTAAAGAGATTGAGTCTGGACATAAATGAACTGTTAGTTGTTTCGCTATTATTAAAAGAAAAAAAATTACGAAAATTTGCACACACAAAATAATTCAGTTTTTTCACGCAGATAGATTTAAAGATTGTGGACACTTATGTTTTCCTTCTATTTGCAGAGGAGAAACCAATGTTTTAGTGACGAGAATGATGGACAACTTTGAAACAGAAAGAGAAGAATATGAAAGCAGGTTGTTTGAACTGAATTCTAAGGTAAGATGTTTCATTTGATGCTATTGAATAAAAATTTTAATATTCAGTATATATTTACCTTATATTTATATTATCAGAAGTGAAAAAATGAAAAAAGGGGACAAACTAAGAGTTTAACTAATATTTTGGTAAAATTACAAATTTAGATATATGGCTTAGAACAGCGCAAATTACTAGTTACTAGCATTGAAAATAGATCAGTGAACAGCAATCCAACTTCATCACCTGAAACCACACCACCAGTAGCTATAAAAAACGGGGAATTGCATGACTCAATGGAAAACGTAGAAAAAAAACAGAAAATGAAAAAGTCAAACAGCGTCGACACCCAGGGTTTGAATTTTGAAAATGTTTAAAAACTTTATAGTTAAAAAATGAACATTGATAAGCTTTATATAGTTAATAAACTTCTTTCTTATTACGTTTAAAATCCGTTTATTTTGCTTTACTTAGATTCAATTAGCGATCGTGAGCTCAGAAGAATATCTTACAAAGTAGCGGACGGTAACTGGAGTAGGCTTCCCTTTGACTTAAACCCTGGTTCACTTGAAGTTGCGCAAATAATGAACGCGCAAATTCACGACAAAGAGAAAGTTTACAACCTTTTAGTTGTTTGGAGGAACCAAACCCACGGTGATCGAAACCAACAGTTAGAGCAATTAGCAGAGTTGTTTGACTCCATTAAACGTAAAGATGTAATTAAATTTTTGAAAGAAGTGGGAGGTACGAGCAAGGAAGAAAGTGGCTTTAAAAATACAATTAAAAGAATCAAAAAAACTGTCAGAAGGTAAACTGTTTTCCTTTGATCATCGAAAAGAATATTACTTCATCTAACGAACACTCAATCGTGCAGAGTCAAACGCAAATTAACGTGTGCTAGCGAGGAGGAGAGCTGGAGTTTTGAGAGCTGGAGCGAATTTCGAAGCACAAAAAAAAGCAAAATATAAAAATTCTCAAATAAAACCTGTGGTATTGACAAGCTGTTTAATCACATTGAAGAGAATTTTTTTTTGGAACACTTTTTTCCACTGTTCACTATGCAGCTAACTTTATTGTAATAAAACGTATGAAAAAACGGTTGACTTAATAGAAAGTTGGACCTAAAACTAGACCTTATAAAAAACTATTAATACAGTGACATTTGAAGGCCTCGAAAACTTAATGGATTAATGGACGGCTTTACAGACAGTAGGTATCTGTTTGCGAAAGGAAGTCTTTCTGAATTAAATGCCGCAAAAATTTTGGAATTTTATTACTGGGGATTAGGTACTAGATAAGTAAACTTTCATTCTTGTGACAGCTGAAATATAAAAAGATCGTTATTTACAGAAATAAAGCTAAAAACTTTTTAAGCTAAAAGACTTAAAACAAATTTGCAGTGGTTAAAGAAAATTTTTTTTTCTGATTCCATTTGATATTCCTCTTCTCATTTGGTGTTTGACGTCGATTTACAGAAATGTCTCGCTTTGGGTTCTCCGAAATAATTAGATTTTAGTAACCAATCACACTGCTTGCTTAAACGATTGTTTCAAATTTTCTCCAATTTAGATGTTTTCTAAGCTGATTTTTAGAACTTCATTTATAGATAAATCATTTAAAAGTTAATATTGGCATTATTATTATGCTTCACACCATTTCCATTTCTAAGTGTATATCACCTTATGCCTTACATGTGGCCGGTGGTAGTGATTGTTGTTAAAGTTGGATAAAAAATTTAAGTCGTCATCATCATCATCATCATCATCATCATCATCATCATCATCATCATCATCATCATCATCATCATCATCATCATCGTCATCATCATCATCATCATCGTCATCATCAGAACGTTAAGGAGGATTAATCCTCATTTTTTTTCTCTTCCTGATTCTTGGTCGATTCTTTAGTCTTCTTTTATAGGGCAAAGGTTCTTGATTCACCTTTTATAAAGAGACAAACCGATTCGATTTACAAATGTAGAATTGATGAGTGCCCATTTATCTTGGTAAAAGTCCAAAGAGAATCAACACAACTTAACATCTTTCACTCCATTAAACTTGATTTCTGTTTTGTTTTTTTTTTTCTTATTTTAGGGTTTACTGCTTATAAAATATTATTTTTTAAAGTGTTGAATTTTTGTTAGTCTACGTCACTTATCTTCCTTGTTTTCTGGCTTTTAAATAAATATTGCATGACAATTGTAATACTTGTTAAGGATTTGGTAATAGTTAACTAATTAGTTAAATAATTAATATATTGAATGATTGGTTTTAACAGAAAAGATTTGAATGTTATTTTTTCTAATTTTTTATTTAATTTTTAACCATGAACCCAAAAAAAGTACACTAACGTAATTGAAATGAAACTTTTTACCAAAAAGTGAAACAATTTTTTTTGTTTGGGAATTTTGGTTTCTGAGCTTTTATATTCGCATCATCAAAGAAAAAAAAAATTATTGTGGCAATTTATTTGACATTTTCAAATGGAGGAGATAATCTTCTCTTTCTACTGGTGCTTTTTAATTTTAAGAGATTATTCATCTTTTCGGGTTTTATTTGATTATTTTGATTAACGAAAAAGTACATTTGGATTGGTTTGTGCCAATTTGAATATGTTGATAATTTTAAAAAAAAATATTCCTGGAGGAACATTTTAATCAAATTTTCAGTATAATTAAATAAACAAATCCTCAACCAAGTTAGTTTAGTATGCAGCAATAATAAAGTTCAAATCATGTGGCTGCTCAATTACAATTTAAGAACCTACTCAACCTTTTTTTCACCTTTTTCATGCTTCAAAAAGTTTCGAAAAAAGTTTTTTTTTGCGGTACCGAAACTTCAAAATGTACACTTTAAACAATTAATTTACTCATGTGCATAATTTATCTTTCATTACATTTTCTAAATGAAACTTTCTCGAATCTTCTGGTGGAATTTTAAAAGCTTTCATTCCCAATTCTTTCTTGTAACATTTTGCCTTCGGTTTAAACATTGTAAATAAATTTCTATTCAATTTGTACGATTTCAAAACATATTTTAAAAAACTGTTTTAGAGTATTTTTCGAATATCGACCTACAAATAAACATGAATCGCTACATTATTAGAATGCTACAATCCCGGGGGGGGGGGGCTCAGTGGGAAAAACGCTCAATCCAGTATTTGAAACATTAAATTAAAGAAAAGAAATTTAATTCATATTTTCTAAAATATTTTTCTTTTTATAAATTGAATGTGAAAATGGAAAATAAGTGTCAAATAACTTCAGTTTTAATCGGGAGTCATTATCAAAATATCTCATGTCTGGCGTGCAAAGATCTGATAGTAAATGTGTAGGTACGTGTGTAAAAATTTCAAACCATTTATTTATTTAAGTTTTATATATGGTTCGAAAGAGCTCTGAATTTGTAATAAAATGGTGAAAACTTTATGAAAAAAAGAATCATTACAAAAAAAGTTATGCTCATTTAAGTAACATTATTTTTATGAAGCATTGCTTAAGAAAAATGCAACTTTCGTATAAAACTCGCGTTCGGCTAACAGCAGCCTTATAATGGAATAATTGTTAATTTGCGCATGATTTTGCGTAGTGAAATGTGCAAAACGATTAAAAAACGTAACTAAAAAAGTTTCGAATTAAAGAAACAAAGTATTTTTAATGATTAAAACGTAATTGTAAAATTTATAAAAAAATTTTATAAAACATGCATAAAAAAATATCGCGTTTTGCAATATTTACAATAATTATATATATATATATATATATATATATATATATATATATATATATATATATATATATATATATATATATATATATATATATATATATATATATTTATGGAGGTGATCTTTAAATACATTAAAAGCCTCAGCGTTTTCGCCTTATTTTTGTCGTTAGTAATGAATTTCAATGAAAGATAAATATATAAATAACAGTTCTAATAAAATATATCATTATAATGAATAAAAAAAACAAATATACTGAATTCTCTACTGTAAAAAACCGCCCCTCCCCCTAACACTAGGAAGTGGAAATACATACCTCCACTGCGTGGAACAATAGAGTATGTGGTCATAAATATTTTTTGATGAAATTTGGCAGGGACATAGAAAATAGATCTATACAGTTGCCTGTAAAATTTTAAAAATGTACCAACATGCCTTCAATATTAATGCACCTCCGGAACAGAAACGAAATTTTAAAACCGAATGAAAATCACTGGTAACTGTAAAAAAAACAACAGAATTTATAACAAAAAGTAACAGTAACAATAGCAGAAACAGTTTTATAAAGTGTAACAGTCACAGTAACGCTAAAAGAGGTGGAAATGGTACCTCCACTGGGTCGAAAAATACGGTATGTGGTCATGATTATTTTTTAATGAAATTTGGCAGGCACATAGAAAATAGATCTATACAGTTGACTGGAAAATTTCAAATATGTACCAACATGCCTTCAATATCAATGCAGTGCCAGAACAGGAACACAATTTTAAATAGCAATAAAAAAAACTGAAAAATTTATTACACGTAAAAAAAACCATAATTTATTCAACATAAAACATTCTACTTTTTTAATAAAGTCTAAGCTGATATAAAATTCTAAAAAAAAAAGAACGACTTCGAGCACGCTATGAAAAAAAAGGTCACAGTTTTTGTCTTTAAAATCGGTGCCGTAAAAACCCAGATACGCACGTATCTAGTAAATGTATAACAATTGTTTAAAGACGCTGAGTATTAATGATGTAACAGTTTTTTTCAAATTGTTGTAATGAGGGGGGGGGGGTCTGAGGGCACGAGTAAAGTGTGAAGTAAGTCCTCCGTGTTTTTTTTCGCAAATTTTTCTGAAATCTTAATTCCTCGACCTTTAGTCTTCTCAGGTATCATCTCAATTAATAAACAAAGGCTTTCTCTAACATCGCCTCAATGAATTAATAACTTCTGAATACTAAATGGTATATAGTACCAATGGTGCAGCCCTATGTAAAGTTTCACTGTATCGAATGCATTACTTTTCAATGCTTTAGCATTAATTGCGTAACCACGCATTACGCACTTAATGCTGAAGTGGTGGGATGCAAAAGGTATTATATATTTTGAGTTATTGCAACCGAACCAAATTGTTAATGCTCAACGTTATTCTCAACATTTAAGACGTTTAAATGAAATGAGTCACAGAAATTTTGAGCCTTTTAGTTAGTGTTGCTACGACTTTGAAATTATTCGACTGTCGAGTGAATCGATTAATGTATTTTTCTAAGTCCACCAAAATCGACTAATGCATTTTAAAAATCGACTAAGTCGACTTAAAGTCTATTTAGTCGAAATATTTGAATAAAATTTTTTATTCAAATGTTTTGACAAAAAATTGTCATTACTAAAGTTTATGATTAAATTAAAACAACATTAAAGTATTTGATTCTAATATTTAAATATTATAATCATATACATTAATGTTGCTTGACAATTTATTTTTTAGATGCTATGAAAGAAAAAGAACTTTAAGAGAGTAAACAAAAAAACTTGGTGGCATGCAATAATGTTATAATAACACATGCTGGTGTTTTATCAAGAGCATTTTCTTTGTTCAATTTTAATTCATCTAATCTATTAGATGAATAAAAATCGAATAAACAAACAAAATAAAGCGGAAATTACTATCACAAAGTAAAGAAAAAAAACACGAATGGGCATTTTACATCATTTTTTACAACAATTAAAGCAAAAAACTCACAAAAAATTTAATAAAAACCGGTCGCGTAGATAGGTGGGGGCAGTTGGGGTAGCTTAACTTTTTTGAGGGTAGCAGATTTATAAAACTTTTTCGCATCCCAAACTGAGTACCATAACACATTACTTAACATTTTGTTTTAAAAAGTTTCAACTGGTTACTATAATGAGAAAAAGGAAACATTAATGAAGTGGTGGTACATTCAGTAAACTAAGAGTTAAGTTAAATTGATACAGCAAGTTAGGTTCAATGCTCAGATATTTTGGTTGAATTAAAAAAATAGCTATAAATTATATTCTTAAGCATGGATCAGTCTTTATAAATAACTTATCTTTACAAAATAAACTACTTAAAAAGCTATCTTTATTAATTGATCAGCATCATAATAATATTAGAGATTGAGAAGTTTAAATCAAGTGAAAAAATTGAAATAAGTATTTTAAGATGATTACCCGACTAAATTGACTTTTAGTCGATTAGTAGAAGACCCATAGTCGATTAAATCGACTATTCGAATTTTCAAAGTCGACTAATCTCGACTTTTGATTAGTCGACTTTTATTCGATTTAATCGAAGTCGATAACAACACTACTTTTAATTGTTCTTTAACCCATATGTTCGGTAACTCCATTTGTTAACTCCATATGTTCATTCGTTAACTCCATTCGTTAATTCCATATGTTCGTTCGTTAACTCTGTTATATCAAATGAAGCAATAAAACTGAATCTCGGAAAAATCGCCTTTCCGTATTTCTTTTGTTTGTTGTACCGATTCCTGACTTCGGAATGTCGACAAAGCTCATATGATCCATTATATTTCCTTCGCTTGTTGAATTAAAGCTTTTTCAAAAAAAAAAAAAAAAAAGGAGATAAGTTTGCGTTAGTGCAAGCTTCCTAGCTGGCATAAAATTACTAGAAACCTCAAACTTTTTTATTGTAATATAACAAAAAATTTAAGGTTGCGCGTAATTTCATACCAGCTTTAAATATATTATCAATTTACATTTAAAGCTAAATTTTCATTCGGCGCGTACGGAATTAGATCATTCGGTGGATTAAAAAAACTTTTTTATTTGAGTATTAGTGTTTATAGTCCTCCGGCCAATGCCTTGCAGACTACCCTTTCCTCTCCAGGGAAGACCCAGAAGCACGTCGACCCTGAGTTTGCCTCCGCTTTTAAGAGCGGGTGAAAAAAAGAAAAGTATCAGTTTAATACTAGCACATCGGCCAGGGCCAGCTCCACTTGATCTTAGCCATTTGGCCATTAGGATTAGCCATTAGGATTAAAAAAAACTTTTTTATTTAATTTGTTTTTGAAAGAGTAGAATCTAGCTCGCCCAAAATTTTTGCAAAATCTCGCTATTCTGTTTCCTTTAAGGTGGTACACCAGGGAAAAAATGAAACTGTGAAATATTATATAAAATGTATCTTTTTGATGAAAACTTGTTTTAATAAAATGTTATAATTATTTTTATTTAAAAAGATAAATTTTAAAACTTATTAAAAATGCATAATGGCGGAAAAAATAATAAGAAAGGCTGTATTTCAAAACATAATATCTTTATCTAGAGAAAAGATTATGGATTAAAAATCGATACAGTTATAAAACAACTTATTATATACCGTTTAACCCATGCATTTTTAAATTTTTTGAAAATTACTCTTTTTATCACGAATTTACAAAAAAAATTGAAAATTTTTGACTTCCTCTATAGATTTATAGCAATAACTTTTTATCTAACCAAATCCAAGAAAAACCCATGGGTCAACCGGACCATCAATATTAAATAAACATTTCCTAAAAATTTCAGCTCATAAACATAAACTGTACTTAAGTTATCATGTTTTGAATTTTAAAAAACCCTAAAAAAACATTTATGCAAAAAAAACAAGAAATAAAAAAGAATAGATCATTTTGAAGTGTTAAAACTACTAAAAATCACCAGCTACATAAAATTCTTTTTTCTTATCCTGTTCAGCATCACGGGAAACCATTTTATTTGATCTTAAAGATTTTCTCCTAATTTTTCCTTCATTATTTGATTTTAAATTCATTCGTTTAACACGAGCAATATTTGCTAAAATTGATTTTTTACAAGTTACTGAACCGATTAAACATTAATACTTTAGTACATTTAGCACAACCAATTTCTCGAAAACCAATAACTGCACGCATATTTATTTCAAAAGTTTTTTTTTACTTTTTTCTGGTTTATTTTTTGATAAAACTTTTAGTGAAGTGTAAGTATACGTAGACCAGCCTCAAGCTGAGCAGTTCATATTGAGTAAATGAGAAAAACCCATTCTGTGACTTAATTTATCTTCAATTAAAAGAGGAGAATAACAACACTGACAAACTGTTTTTGAAATCAAACTTTTTAATGTGGTAAAATTAATCAAAACGAAATAGTTATCAATTTGTTTATCATCAAAACTTTCAATACTATTGTCAGTAACCAGTTTCTTAGCACTGAGACTAGTTGGAACAACTGATGAAGATGGAGATATTAAAAGCTGAACAGTAGAATAATTTTTATTAGGATGATATCGATTCCATTTTCTTTTAACTTTTCTAGGTAAATTTTTTTTTACTTGACATCTTAACAAAAAAAAATGAAATAAGCAACAAGAATGTTTGTGCTCTGTTTAATAAGGTTTGTGACTTCTATCAATGCAGTTTAGACCGGGAAAACAAGAGCAATTCTTTCTTGATGACTTAATGCTTTCATCTCAAAATTGCTATTGAAAAAACAAGTCCAAAATCACTTCCAAAACAAATTTGTTGCTATGAGGTTGCTAGGGAGTTTTATATGATAGTGGGGCTCAAGTAGGTCAAAGTTAAGCTATATATTTAAACAAGTATGCCGAAAGTTTTTTTTAAAAGTCAACTTAAAGGGTCAATCTATCATAAAATTAAAAAAAAAAAAAAAAATCAAAAAAATATTTTTTTTGTCATTTTTCTTCCTGGTGTACCACCTTAAGCTTTATTGCGTAGCTAAAACGATTTTTTTTTTTTTACTGTTATTAGCATCAGTAAGAGAAGAAAATTGATTTGCCACGGAATAATTTCCTATAAACGGCCTAAAAAGTTCGGCCCCTTTTGAAGCCAGATGGCCCTACTGTTTCTTAAAAATACTTCATTTCTTTGTTGCCATCTAACTTAAAATATGAAAAACATAACTCAGTTATTGCATGTTAAGTTATTCAATTGTTTTAACGTTTTCTTGGTCCTCTTTCCACTATGTAGTAAATTTAAAAATAAATTTTTTTACAGCGGCCATTTCTTATGCAACTGGCATTATTTACATCTCCGACATATTTACATCTCCGACAAGCTCAAGTTTTCCATTAATGTATTTCTTCAATGTCGTTAATCTTTTTTTTTTTTTTGCATCGCCTTCGCCTCTCCATTATAAAAGCTCTCTTTGTGAGTATAAGCATGCTATTAAGAAAATATAGAAATATCAGTCAAAGTTGCACCTGGCGACAGCTAATTTTTTACGAATTTATCAGAACACGAACTACTCTAAGCAGCGTATAAAGACAATTAAGGGAGCTCTCCGGAACGTTCACCAGAACGTTCTTTTTAAAAGTTTAACTGAAGATAAAGAATGACAATAATTCGCTGCAGAAAAAGAACCACAACATTTCCATCAAACTATTCACACAAAAAAAAGTGAAACATTTTTTACAATAAAAAAAGATATTGAAAAATTTAAGCATATCTTCGCGATTTTTTAAATACGTCAAAAAAAAGAATTATTTCAAAAGTAAACGATTAATTACAAGAACAATTTATTAACGACGCAAATGTTGAATTTAAAAACTTGATTTGATAGCTCGCCTTCAACCGCTCATAAAAGTGTCAAAAACAAGAAAAAGATTAAAAAATAAAACAACCAGTAATAAACCATAGGAAATTGTTAACAAATTCTCATCAAAGTATTGCAAATATTTAGCAAGTCAAATTATGAGTTTTTTCGTACTAGATCAAGCGTTTTTCTCACTTAGGAGCGGAAATCTAATAACAGCAAATAAATTACAAGTGGCACATCTTCAAGTTCTTCTAGTAACGGAAGTTGCATGTAATGGAAAATGGAATTTGCTCAATAGTCGCGGTAAAACAATAGTCCTTCGAAAAGAGACTACTACTGTAATAAAGTGATCTAATGCATTTGGTGAGATATGAAAGGTATATTGTATTTTAATGTATTGGAGCCAAACTGTTATTTATTACTGTGATTCTCAAAAATAAGGCGTGTGAATAAAGTAATCTTAGAAAAACGAACTGGGTCAGGTCATGGAAAGCGAAAAGTCATTTTGCAAAATATCAATGCTCGTCTACATATTGCTATGGAAACATAAAATACAATATTTGAACCAGGCTGGGAGGTCATGTTACATTCTGCTTATTCACCAGACTTAGCACCATCAAATCCCCATTTGATTCGCTTACTTGAGCATTTTCTTAGAGAGCAATTTATTACAAGCCGATAAGATGTTGAAGGTTTCCTCGTATCATTTTTTGACTCCAAATCAATATTATTCTACAGGGATGGTTTCCAAGACTTATAGATGGTAAACGGTCATCGATTAAAAAGGAAGTTATTTTAATTATGGATAATTTATCTAGCATTCCTTTTTGAAATAAGATTAAAACAAAAAAACGAGAGTCCTTTTGCATTTTCTTGGTAATATAGATGATACAAGAAATTTCTTAAAATTTCTTGCTTTATTCTAAAAAATTTTCTGCTTTGTTTTTAAAAAAAGGCTTTTCTTCTATTTTACTTTAAAAAGTTTCCACTTTGTTTAAATAAAAGTTTCATAAACGGGCGGAATTGGAAACCTCCCCTCCCCCCCTTGGATATACCCATACTTACCATTATTCGTTTAAGTTCATCAGCCAACCATAACAGATATTTTACTTCAAAAGATTTCTTTTATTTTTTATTTTTGAAACGCTTTTCCGGATTTATTTTTAATGGATGATTAAAACTTAATTTTTATTACCACATTAAAAAGCCTGACGCAACGCTTTTTAAAGTAGCATTAAAGTCAACGTCCAAAATAATCAAATTGCGGATATAATGCAGTATCAGAACTCAAATCTTCTGCAGAATACGCCAAAGTATGACTGTATTATCAAAATATCATCAACTAAACCTTTTTTTTATATAATTTTTACGCGTGACTCGCAATAATCACGAAATTTAAATTAGAATGTCAAAAATTTAAGTTTAATTTGCCAGAAATCTTAAAGAAGCCTTCTTTTATTTGTCAAGTTTAGCTGAGAGAGCCCGGGGGGGAGACACTTCGTTGAAATGTTTGATTTTTTTAAACTTTTATCAGGTTGTTTGTTGGTTAGTTTTTATTGCTCAAAAACTTATTTTCTTCTTTAATAAGAAAGCCCTGTGCTAACAGAAAGACATTTAATAAATGATAAATTTTGCATATTTTTCATAATGATAAAACTTGCATAAAATAAATATTGACAAATATTTTAATATTTAAAAATAATAACTAAATATCTTATTAAAATAACATAACCATTATCCCCAAATATTTGTTAAACAATATTTATATTACTATTATATTACTATTATTTATTAACACTTATATATATATATATATATATATATATATATATATATATATATATATATATATATATATATATATATATATATATATATATATATATATATATATATATTATTACTTATATAAATGTATTAATACTTATACAAATTTATTAATAACTTTTTTTTTTTAATACAAATTTATTAATACTTATACATATATTTATTAATACAAAATTCATCATTTTTTTCATTAGGACTTTCTTATAGTATAAAACTTTAATGGGTCTCCGCACGCAGATCACGGTTTTTCGGTATTACAAAATATGAATCGAATTTGCTCACCAAGACAAAAATTTGACATTCGCTTTTTTTTTTTTTTATATATAATGTTCAATAAATAATCCTACGTTAACTTTAACCATGAATCAACCCCCAGTTTACATTTAACTATTCACCTAAAAGTCTCTGATGTAAAAAAAAAAAAAAAAAAATTTTTTATCAAGATATCGGTAAAATAATTGCTTAAATTTTTGCTCATTGTTGGCGCTGATTTTTTAAGAATTTCTGTTTTACGTAGAAAGCACCTGGATGATGGTGTTATTTATATAATAGATTTTTTTTTTGTAACGCGTTTGTTACGTACTTTGTTATGACACTCTTGTGATACATTTTTGTAATTCAAAGAAATTTATCAAGCGTAGGTAGCAAGCCGCTGAACGTTATTTAACAAAGAGAAAACAAGAATTTGAAAAAGAAAAAAAAAAAATTCCTTCATAAAATTCATTTGGTTGTTTCCATATCAACACGAAGTAGGTGTAGCAAATGAATGAGAACTGCGTTTCTTACCCTTTCAAAATGGCAGAACAGCTTTTGCACACGAGTTAAAATAGCTACGTTACAGGTAAAATGAAAATTTCACGTTCAGTTTTCTTTAAATCCAAAAATGTAAATATACTTATAAAAATATTGGTTTTTCAAAGTGGGCAGATTTTTCTGATTGCTTGTATGGATATAAACTAATTACATATTTCAACCAATCGCTTTTTATTACCCCTAACAAAAATTCATAAATATTATATTTATTATATTAAAAAGAGTCACACCAGCTGTTAACATTTAAAATTGACAGGTAAATAATAAGTTTAACTAAAAAAATATAGATTGATCGGATAGTTATATAAACGATGACCAAATATGCGGATACTTTAATGAGCGATGCAAACAAAAATGATGATGTTGGGACGGTCATATTGGAAGAATCGCTGGCAGAAGAAACCAAAGAATTTGATGTTGATAGTATACTAACGCTGATTGGCGAGTTCGGCAGAAGCCAAAAAATATTGACGATCCTTTTATGCCTCTTGATGATTCCAACAGCATGCCAAGTACTCATCATGACATTTTTGGGCATTAACCCTCCTTGGATATGTAATAACGGGAGCATAGAGTGCAATAGAACAGGAGTGTTTTCAGTAAACCATGAGTTTTATCATGAAAGATGTCGAATGAAAAGAGAGTCTTGGAGGTTTGTAAAAGAAAAAGAGTTCTCCATTGTTACAGAGGTAGGTTGTTTTTTTTTTGGTTTCTGAACGGGTTTATATACCGTAGCTGAAATGATAGCATACCATTTTGTTAAATTACCGTGCGCTGTGGCTTTTTTTTATGTATTTAGAATCATTCCTGATATTTTTATTGATGGTGTTGTTCCTGTTGCTATGGCTTTCTTTATTTCTCTTTTCTTCTCATATTAAAAAAAGTACTGAAATTCGTACTGGATTTTGATTATAAGTAAGATTTCTAAGAAATATTGAAAATAGTTCTAACTAAGTATGGAGGAGGGTATGCAGAATTGGGGCATCCGATGCAGCCGCTCTTATTTTTCAACTCCTGACTTTTTCTTTGATATGCTGAATTTTAATTGTCTGAAAAAAACAAGCAGTTGCATGGGATGTCTTAGTTCTCTCTACCCTCCCCTAATGAATAATATTATCTATAATCACTATTATCACATTTGTTAACAACAGTTGAAACCAATTGTATATAAGGAAATAGATTTCTGACCCTACAAAAAGTTACAGTTAGCGATGGTATTTTTTTATATACACTATCAAGTGAAGCCACCAACAAATATTAAATTTTGGTAAAATATTAAGAGAAGACTGGAACTATTGTATTATAACTGCTATGTTGAATAATGCTGACAATAATAATAATAATAATAATAATAATAATAATAATAATAATAATAATAATAATAATAATAATAATAATAATAATAATAATAATAATAATAATAATAATAATAATAATAATAATAATAATAATAATAATAATAATAATAATAATAATAATAATAATAATAATAATAAAAGAATTAATCTTTTTTCATTTTAATAACTGAAAAGTTTATACCCTTTATTGATAAGTTGTTCGCTAAATTCTAAAAGCTGTTTTGATAGTTATTGAAAAATGCTACATTTTTTTGTTATGGAACAAAATACATAAAAAAGTGCCATGCTCATTAAATGTCAGAAACATCTTTCAGAATGACACTTCGTTTTTTTAAAAAAATTAATGCTTACTTTGAACAGTCTGGAAGTCTAGAAACAAATGTAAAACGTTTGCTATATTATTTAGATTCGGAATTCGAACTATCGACGTTAATAAGTAATATGTGTTTTCTTTTTTTGGTTGATGATAAGTTATTTTATCTTAAACAAAAGATTTCCGTTTCAATTAAAGAAGAAAAATTCCTATAAGATGTATTTTAAAAACAAATAAATTTATTTACAAAAAATATTTTATAGAACACGTCTGAATATTTTAAGAGTATTTAAAATAGATTTTGTCAAAACAGTTTTTTAAAAAGAAAGCAATTTGGAGTAAAAGATGATTTCAAGACCCTTCCATATTTAATTTGGACAAAGTTGACTAATTTTCATCAGAAGATTAAATAGATCGCACACACAACATCAACATCAGTTAATATTATCTATAATACAATATATTGCACCATTTACTTGCCAAAGAGTAAAACAAACTTATTTTTATTCATCGTTATTTTCTTACCATTTTCATTTTGTCACATATTTTTATTGTAAATTTTAGCATTTAAAACTGTATTTATAATGTTATTATTTTTATCAAATGAGTTAATACAGTATCCTTGCTTATATAAAAAAAAATGTAACAGAGACGACGAATCAGTTTTAGAACACGGTGAAAACAGGGTGGGCAAGGGGTTAGATGAGGAGGATATGGCAAAACTGTAGAAGAAGGGAATAGAAGCAGAAGATGGTTTTAATTATTTGCAAAAAATATTACATTCTCAAAAACCCTAACAGATCCGGCGCCTCTTCATACCTGCCTACATAAAAATCATGTCTCATTAACAAACGTTATTTATTCTTAGACTCTTGACGGC
This sequence comes from Hydra viridissima, assembly GCF_058129835.1. Classification (NCBI taxonomy): domain Eukaryota; kingdom Metazoa; phylum Cnidaria; class Hydrozoa; order Anthoathecata; family Hydridae; genus Hydra; species Hydra viridissima. Next base: position 18,423,630 of record NW_028324304.1, read on the forward strand.
AGTTTTTATTATGTTACAGTGGGACTTAGTTTGCGGAAAGGAATCACTGTCGTACGTAGCGTTCAGCGCAATGCAGGTTGGGGATGCGATCGGTGCGGTATTTCTAGGAATTGTTTCAGATAAGTACGTTTCCTAAGATTCTCCTACATGAAATAATTGTCATAGATAACATTTTTATTGACAACTACTTTAGTACTGCATTTAGATGTTTTAGGATTTAATTTGTATTTTCACTTAAGCACTTTATACAAGCACAAGCTTTAGATCTAAAACTTTGAAGAAGTATTACCAAGCATTAAGTTAAATTACCTCTTTTAAACATTCAAGCTTAAAGCTAAAACTACAAATAAAGTTAAGACAAAACTACAAATAAAGTTAAGACATTGAATCATAATTGTTTATTTTTAAAGATAGAATAAAAGAGAATAAACCCACTAGTATTTTTCGCAAATATTAAAGAAGGTAGCACAGACCTTGAGTTTATAAAACTAACATTTATTTTAAAAATAAGTATTAATAAAGTGCGCAAAGTATTAAGTGACATGTAACAAAAGGTTATAGTTTTACATCTGCATTTAATCTTAAATTGCAGTTCAACTCAACTCTATTGAACGAACTTAAATTTAGATACGGCAGAAAAGATGTAATGTTTGCGTCATGGTTCGCATTTGTGGCGACCGCTTTGATATCATCGCTTGCCAATAATTTTTGGGTTTTTCTTCTTTTACAATTCATTACTGGATTTTTTCAAGGCGGTACCTTTGTCATATTATGGGTTTTTATGTCTGAGTTCCTGGGACCACACTGTAGAAGTTATTCTAATATACTTTGGTGTGCATTTACTTTTGCGTTAAGCAGCATGTCACTGCAAGCATGGCTAATACCAAAGTGGCGAACATTTGAGATTGTGATGACTGCACCTTACTTGATATTGTTGGTTACATACAAGTAAGTCGTGTCCTATTAGGTTATAAGTCTTATGGGTTTTAAACTTGCACAAAACTTTAAGAGCGAAAACAGTAAAGTTTAAATATCATGAACGCTATTGTTAAGCTAACAAATTTACTCTGATCATCTCTCTAGATTTATTCCAGAATCCGTGCGATGGCTTCGTGCAAACAATCGAAGAGATTCGGCCGAACAAATTCTCCGCGAGATTGCAAAGTTTAACAAGACAAAATGGCCAAAAATAACGCTTTCTAGCGTAAACGTTTCAAACGAGCTTAAAAACTCAAAAGCATCTTTTAAGCATGTGTTTTTTCCGTGGAAAGTTTTTTTTTCCACCTCGTCCCAAGTAGTTATTTGGTATGACATTTTAAACTTATAAAATATTCGATGGTAAAATATATTGCTTATTGAATACTTAACTATCTGAAAGGTTTTATTAAGGTTTAGCATTGGACTCGCCTATTACGGCCTATCTCTTTCCTCTGAAAATCTCAGTGGTAATCTCTACAGAGATTTCGCTTTGGTAAGCATAGCTGATATTCCATCCAATATAGTAGTCATATGGTTTTGTGACAGGTGAGTGGTTTTTCCTACTAAAAAAACAACAAAAAATATTTTTTTCGTTAAAAGAGATTAAAAAAGGTTTCATGATTTGATTTAGAGATCTTTTATTTAAGGTGTGGTCGTAAACGAACTACAATGTTCTCAAGTGTAGTAGCTGGTCTAGTAATCGTTTTAATAGCTTTTATTCCTTCTAGTGCAAGTAAGTTATGATACTTCATTCTCATCGTCCTCATCATTATTGTCATCATTATAAGTCATCCTTTTTACATAAAAAAAATCAAAAAAAACATCGGTTTATTTTAAAGGCTTTTCTTGGATGAGAGTAGGAATGGGTGTCGCCGGAAAATTTTTAGCAAATATCTCATATAATGCAGTTTACATGTGGTCGACTGAAATCTTTCCTACAACTGTGAGGTTTGACCTTGATTATTGCATATTTTATTTATTACACATTTTTATAGATTCCGTAAGAATATTTTTTGTTACAAGCTATCGTTATTTTTCTTGTAAAAGCAGAAGCAACATTTGTTATAGAACTCAAGGCTTAGGAGTGTGTTCAACTGCTACTGTCATGGGAACAGCTTTATCACCATGGGTCGGCCAATATTTAGCTTATGTACATCCAATGTTGCCATTTCTTATAATGGGAAGCTTACTTACTCTGTCGGGTATCTTGTGTTGCTTGTTGCCAGAAACGAATAAACAAAATATGTCAGAAACGCCGGAAGATCAACCTTTGATCGGTATATTATTATATTGAACAAAAATTACGCTTAAGGCTTTGAAATTTAATGAATTAATATGAGAGCTGTAGATCTTAAATTTTACATTTGAAGTCTCGTAATCAAAAAAGAAAAATGTCTGATATAGGTCTTGTTTTTAGGTCTCCACGATATGGAGAAACAATGGCAAAATACTGATGACTAGTTTTCTTATTTTAAATAATTAAACCAAGTGCAAGATTTAAGCAACTGAAACACAAGCTAGCGAAAAAGTATTTTCTTCGTTTTGACATTTTTTATGGTGATTCTCTCTCTACTAACGCCATGTTTATTTATATGGATACTTTTAAAGATAATTTTTTAAGTATACTTTTTTAGTGATATGGATTTAAGATATAGTTTTCCCTAATTTCTTAAATCCTTGTTTTCGGAAGACTTTTTAAAAAAAAAGAATTGAAAGATTTGAAAGTAAAGCTTCAATTCGTCCCAAAGTTCGTAAAAATTTCTGTTCAACAAAGTGCTCTTTTATAATATATTTATACAATAAATAGTAAGTTTCAATTGATTTAAAAACTTCATTTTAAAAAAATGTAAAAACTTTAAAAAACCTTTTAGTATGTTCCGAATTTTTTAACTGCAAACATTAACATTTTTTCCAAAACTCAAAATAGAATGAAAAATTTTTTCAAGAGTATCATAAACCTCCAATATATCTTCATAACAGTATCTCCAGAAGAAAAAAAATATCAACCTTCAGATGTTTTTTGACCTTCGAGAGTGTTTTTGAGTGATGCTCGTTAAGCTTGATCGCCTTCTGGTTGAATCGTCTTTTTTCGTCTTTCTAACAATCAAAGAATTGATTTGAAATTCGTTAACAGAGTATCCATCTACCTCTGGAACAGAAACAGGACCTGTATATGGCCCAAATGCCAATCCCTCATATCCTGTCTTGGTCCACATGGCAACCTCAAGTCCTTCAGGAACACGCATGCTTTTGATGCTATTCTTATTCCAATTACACCCGTGAATGTCTAATCGTGAGTAGCTCTTAGAAATGGAAAAAAGATTAAATATACATTAACTTAAACTCTTCAATATAACTTAATACATACAACTTTCATTTAGATGGCAATATATATGAAAATGCAAATTAGATTTCTATATCTCTGCGTATGTAATACATGAAAGGACAAGTGGCATTTGAGCTCATGCAAGCTCTTCAAATTTTTGAATGCTACTATTACCTTAGCGATAAATACTTAGAGCTATTAGTAAATTAAAATCGTAGACTAGTAGATGCATGGCTTGAGTTGTAATATAATGGGAGATTCATTTTTGTTAATTTTTTATTTCGTCAAGTTTTCTAGTTAATTTTTTGTTACTTTCACATATGAAGTAACCCGGGGTAAATTTGACACATCCTAACAACTCGAGTAAAATTTTCTCAAATTATTAACAAATTATGTTGATTAATTTGCATCATCGAACTCTTCATCTATATTACTTAAGAATAATAGTACCCGGGTTGAATGAAGGCTAATTTCCATCACAACAAGTTAATCGCAAGACTCATTTGATGAAAAAGATTCTACTAATGCTTGTAATAGATGATTGAGATGCTTTAATAGTGCTTTAAAAGAGCAATTTCTATACTCTTGCATGGACTAAACGATATTGCTATAAGCATTAATGCTGTGGCAACTTCGTAATCACAGATAACAAAAGAATACAATTAACTTTTGCGGATATTGGGAATTGTCAATGACTCTCGGGTTTGTTAACAAAAGGATTGCAGCCATATCCTTCCATCAAGTCTTAAGCTCTAGCATCCAATCTAAGAAATCTGTTACATCCAACTTGACTGTCTTGCGATCATTTAAAAGAACCAATCGTTAAGTTTCTGCAGAGCACGTACAGTTTAAGTTTGCTGTGTTATTTAAATGGTTCCCTGGTGTTGTACAATTGTTAGCATAAGTAATGATGGGTTTTTAACACTTTTTTCAAAAGCTGCAACAGCAATGATCTCTGATACTCATATTTCCTTCATTTCTTTCAGAACTTTATAGCATACTTGTAATTTTGCATGTACGAGGAAAAACTTTTAAAAAACAATAACAACATTTACAAAGTTCGACAGGAACAAGAAACGGTATCAATGACTATGACGTTTTAGGTGTTATTCTTAATCCGTCATATTATATCCTTATGTGTGTATTTCTAATCACAAACCATACAATCTGTGCAAGCTGTTTCACAAATACAACAACCAAATGATTTGATCAGATGAGAGTGCTAATGTTATGAAATTTCTTTTTATAAAAATTGTATTGTTCTTTCTTCTCTTTTTCAATTAGCTTTAAAAGTTTCATGACACCTGATTGGAAAATCATTAATCACTTTATCTAACATATAATAATCTTAAGTTAAAGAGATTAAATCATAGGATTCTATTTACAATGATAAAATGGGTTCTTCATTTGCCGTTACACCACTCCTAGCTTAGCTTTGTCGTTAGTAGAGGTGCAACTGCAAATTTGGTTAGGAGGAGTGCAACTGCAAATGAAGCTACGCATCTGCAATCGCTTGTATTTTCACTGAACATATTAGACTTATTAATGTCTTTTAGAAAAGTAAAAATTTTTACATCTATTGCAACATTAACATTTTCACATGCAGGATGTTTCACTAAATATGTTTCTTTTTTTAAATTTTCTTAATAGGTGATTTCAACTTTCAGCCTTTTTCTAATCTTTGATATCATGAGTTTTAAATCTTATCTCGCATAATAAAAAATAGCATTTAAGAAATTCAATTTTTAGACCATTTTACAAACTAAAACTTTTTTCAATACTGTTGAACAGACTTTTAAAGATTTTAAATAATCGATTGTCAGATAAGCCTAATAGCTCTTTCTGTTATAAAAAAATGTTTCGTTTGTCTTTTTGAATTTTTTGCGAATATTAATTAATTGTTCAGTATATTAGGAACAGTTACTTCATCCTTTGACAGCTCCAGACCCCTCAAGAATTGAAGTGTGGGCTGGTGGGCCGCGTTTTGCCCTGGGGCTCACGCTATATGAGGGCCCACTAATTTGACTCAAAAGAAAAAAACTTTTTTCAAAAGACTTTCTTGATTTATGTATTTTTGTTGAATACATAAATTTGTAAAAATATGACATCTATTTATTAATAATTATTTACTGATTATCTTATTTACAAATTTTTGTAACTTTTTTAAAATAGGAAACAGAAATTATTATAAACAATTTCTAAATGCAAAAACGAAAAAATAAGCCAAAAAGTTCTAAAAGGGGGTTGGTGACAGCAAGGTTACCCCCTTCCCCTTCCCCCCCTCCATTTAAAGCTGTCCCTGGGCTCTATCAGAGTGTAACTAACAAACTTGAATAAGTACTAAGAAATTTTAGGATTAAAATTTTGAGCAATTTTAATTGCAATTAAAAAATTATATTGATTTACAGACCGTGCAGTGCAGAATAGCATAAATTATTTTAAGTATCAATAATGACACGATACCAATATATATATATATATATATATATATATATATATATATATATATATATATATATATATATATATATATATATACACGTGTATACATACACACACAATGTTAAATGTATAGCATATATACACAGATTGTCTACAAATAGAATTACCTCAGCTTCAATGTAGTCACACATCCCTGAAAAAGATTTTTCTGAACAAATCAAAACCATTCCAGTAGTTTTGGTATTTGTGCTGACGACTTTCATGGATTTAGCAGTCTTTCCTCCACAAAGTTTGTTTATTGCATTCGGCCCATAAAATGGTCCATAATGTTCACCCTTTTCTGGATTGAAAAACAATTTTAAATACAAAAAACAAGTAAAAAGAAAATTGCAAACAGTTTCTTAATTATTAATTATAATGATTATGATAATAATAATAGTAATTATAATTATAATAGTAATAATAGTAATAGTAGTAATAATAGTAATAATAATAATAATAATAATAATAATAATAATAATAATAATAATAACAATAATAATAATAATAAATAATAATAATAATAATAATAATAATAATAATAATAATAATAATAATAATAATAATAATAATAATAATAATAACAATAATAATAATAGTAATAATAATATGAATAGTAGTAGTAATAATAATAATACTAATAATAATAGTAATAACAATAAGAGTAATAATAATAATAATAATAGCAATAATAATAATAGTAATAATAGTAATAACAATAATAATAATATTAATAATAATAATAATAATAATAATAATAATAATAATAATAACAATAATAATAATAATAATACTAATAATAATAATAATAACAATAATAATAATAACAATAATAATAATAATAATAATAATAATAACAATAATAATAATAATAATAATAAAAATAATAATAATAATAATAATTATAATAATAATAACAATAATAATAATAATAGTAATAATAATATGAATAGTAGTAGTAATAATAATAATACTAATAATAATAGTAATAACAATAAGAGTAATAATAATAATAATAATAGCAATAATAATAATAGTAATAATAGTAATAACAATAATAATAATATTAATAATAATAATAATAATAATAATAACAATAATAATAATAATACTAATAATAATAACAATAATAATAATAACAATAATAATAATAATAATAATAATAATAATAATAATAATAACAATAATAATAATAATAATAATAATAATAATAATAATAATAATAATAATAATAATAATAATAATAATAATAATAATAATGATGATAATAATAATAATAACAATAATGATAACAACAAAAATGATAACAACAAAAATGATAATAATATTTATTTAAAAGAAATAAAAAAAAGAAATGTGAATAAAAGCCTAAATAATAAAAAGATAATATGAGATCTAGCAAAAATACAAACTAGATTTAATGATTAGAAATAAATAATAAAAATTTGGTAAGCTTTAAAGCACCATTATTTTTATTAAACTCCACTTCAGAATAAAGATCCACTTGGATGCCATCTGGAATAGATATTGAGCCAATCCTGTTCTCCCATGTTTCAGCTGTAAATAAGATTCATTAAGAATTTTCATTTGAAAACTGCTTCTTTTTCTTTCAATTAAATTTTTTTTTTAAAACAATATACAAATCACTTGACACAAATACGCAAATTGTTTGAAAATATTATACAAATCACTTGACAATATTATACAAATCACTTGACAACAATTGAACAAAAAAAAGCAATCTAAAATGACAACTTAATATAAAAATTTAGGATTGGCAATGATGATTAATGGCAACTACAACTTTTTTTCTTTTATGTTGAAAGGAATTGAATGCTTTTCCTAATTGGTCCCAAAATTTTCAAATGGGTTTTAAAAAATCTAAAATTTTACAAATCATATTGAAAAAAATTGTCTATGAGTTTGAACTTAGGCAGTTCAACCTCAGAAACAAAGTATTAAAATTTTTTTAAATGAAGCAAAAAATAATTTTTAAAAAGATAATTTTCAAAAAAATATATATTAATACTCAAAAAAAATATTGCATCTCCTCTCATCTCAAAATTTAAACAATTACTCCAAAACAAATTTTACAATTTTTTTAAGTTTTTTAAGAACTCTTTACTTAATTTTCATAATTTTGTAAGCAATTTTATACTAAATTATCTTTTTCTAGATATTGTAAAACAACCACAATAGCTCATTGAGCTAGAACAGATTTCTTTATTTGAGTTAAGGGTAAAGTACAGAAATTCATTTAAATATTGATTAAATTTTGGTGTTTTTCTTCTGACATTTTATCAGTCTGAAATTTTTTTTTGAACTGAAAATTCCCCATTCTGACTCTCCTCCGATGACATATCACCATTATAACTACTTTCTGTTCCTACTTTTTTCCATTCTGACATGACCACACTAAGGGTGCAATTTTACATTCTGAATTATTTTCACTTTGAAGTTTTTTGATTATGATAGTTTACCATTATGAGATTTTTCAACTTTGACTTAATATAGCAATCCATCATAAACACATCAAACAAATACTAGCCTCATAGTTAACATTTGTCAAATAATAAATTTGCAAGATTTATATTATGAAATAAGTTGCACAGCTTATTTTGTGCAGTTAAGTTGCATAATATATGTTAAACAGCAAAATTGCTAAATTTTTATATTTGATACTTCAAAAGAATAGTAACATTGTGATAAAAAGAAAGAACTAACGGAAAAGGCATTCTCCATATTCAGAAAACTCTCTGTCCTGCTTGATTTCTGTAGCACACCAATATTGTGTCATACCATTCACGCAACTTTTATATTCCTTCTGATTGTCTTTAAAAGGAAAAATACACTTTTTGTTCTGCTTGGTCCACACACCATGATCTAAAATAAAATTTTATATAGAGTAAAAATCTCAATTAAATATTAAAATTTTGAAAGATTCTAAGTTAATATAGGTTTTGTTAACTTTATGAATTTAATTCAGTTTCTTGTGATTCTTTATTGTTAATATAAACCTCTATTACACAGCATAAAAATTTTGATACCATAAGCCAGTTTCAATCACATATCCAATGTTATCATAAAATCTAATAATGCCATCCTAGCTGACCCAAGAATACCACCTATATAGGGTGATAGTGCACACATCCAAGGGTCACCTTGTGGAAGATTGAAATCTTTTAGGTATGTCTGCATAAAAAAGTGACTTTGAAGTTACAAAAATAGAAAAATTTACCTTCTTTTTTGACATAGCAAATTTGCTATAAAACTCTTAAATAATAAAAATTTGGTGGCAATGTAGCCTATATCATTTAAGGTTTTATATAGAAAAAGTTGCATATGCTGTAAATAGGGCTTTACACTAAAACTACCATAGCTTATACTACAGGGATTGGGATAAAATTTTACCCAAATCTTGGTATTGGCATAGGCTACATTGCCACTAAATTTAGTGGTCTATAATTAATAGTATGGATTTTATAGCAGTTTTGCTATGTCAAAAAAGAAGGTAAGTTTTTTCCATTTTTGTAACTTCAAAGTCACTTTTTTCTTGCAGACGTACCTAAAAGATTTCAATTTTCCACAAGGTGACTCTAAGATACGTACACTATCGCCCTATATAGGTGCCATTCTCAGGTCAGCTAGGTTGACAATATTGGATTTCATGATAACAGTATATCATAAATTATCTATGATTTCATAAATTTCCCATGACTACTGGATTATAATAAAAATAAGTAGGAAGTTACATTAAAGCACCCTCATAATGGAGGATAATGGACAAGGAGCCTAATTTTCAAACAATTTAGTAGGTGCTTTAAATATTAATTGGAAAAAGAATTGTTAAAATAAGTATGATATAGATATGTGCTGTCACCTGTTCCAGTTGCCATTTGAAGATAGGGATATTCTTTTGATTGAATGAAGTCACATCTTCCTGTCTAAAAAGTTCAGCAAACTAAAGAGCCAAATTGGATGAGAATGAACAATTTCCCTCAAAAAAAGAAAACAAATGCATAATGATGAATTATAAAATGGTTTGTAAATTTTTACTCTTACTTGAAATTTAAATATTTAACAAAACTTTTATAGCAAATAAAAGTAATACCTGCTCCATATTGTCTGTTTCACAAATCCGAACAAATTGGTTAATATTTATTTTACTGGTGCGTATTTCAATGGATTTCCATTCCCCTGGTAACAAACCTATCACTGTTGGCCCAGGAAAAGGCCCAAATGAAGCCCCTTACATCAAAACCAAATAAAAGAAATGAAAAAAAAGAAATAAAAAAGGATTATAAAACAAAAGCTACAGTTTAACAAAAAATAAAAAATTACCTCGCAGATTATCCATATTGAATCCATACACTAAGGTTCCCTCTAAACACATAAAAAATAATCAAAATAAAAATAGAAAATAAACCTGAGATTTGTTCAACATAATTTATGCATTTCATTAGAAAAATAACAAATTGAAAAAAACTAACGTGGAACAAACAATGATTTAACTTTGTTTTCCCATTCTCCAAGATTTTCATAGTTTTTGAACTCCAATTGTTGGCACAGTCCCAACAGCTCTTTAGCAGAGCAAATAACAGTTTTACCAGGTACTTTTTTTCCTTCAGCTAGTTTTACTAACTTAGAAAGATATAATTGAATAGTTGGAAATCTGTTTGGTGAGCCAAAATATTGAGCAATGCAAAAACGCTGAGCTCTACAAAAAAAGGAAAAAGAAACTTAGTTGTAAACCAAAACATACAAACAAAAAAATTAACTTCAGATTTAATTTTCATCATTCTTGTAACAATGATTATTGATAAACACAAGTATGATTGTGATTATTTTTGCAAACTTTTAAAATAGTTCACTGTAAAGTTCACTGACTTGTTATTTATTGGATCCAACAAAAACATAATAATATCTTTATCTGATAATTTTTCTTTGTCTGTTAGTTTTAAAAGATTGAGAGCCAACTTATCCATGTCTTTAAAAGAACCAATTACACTAGCCATATCAGCAATAAGTAATTGGCGAAGAATAGAGATGTCAGAGTACAGATTGAGAAATTGCAAACACCTATCAGAATGTTCTCCACGCATTTTGTCTTCATCTCCATCATCAGATGTGCAATCACAATATTTGTCAATATAAAATTTCAATTTGCCAAAAAAGTTTACACCCTAAAATTAGTTCATCAAATGTAAGAATAATTTTATAAAATTTTTTGACAGTTTTTAAAACTAGAAAAATGTTTTGAGTAATGCAAGAAAATGTAAGTTAAAGGCAAATTTAAGTTATTGTTATGAATTACTTACATGATACATTCCAACAAGCCTCAAGTGTTTTGCTCTTTTGTAAAGCTAATAAATTGTGCTTATTTCTTAAAACTTAAATATCTTTTTTAATCCTTTTATTGTTATAATTTTTTTTACTCAGATATTCAATCTTTAAAATGTTGGTAATGTATAAACTTTATATTACTTGGGTGAGAAATGGTTGAGAAAAAATCATACTTCAATTTTTAAGTCAACAGAACCCTTGGCTAATTTTTTATTGTACTTTCTTCAATTTCAATCAGAGTGTTTTTTGAGACTGGCTTTTCTATAAGTTAAACTGAAATTTTTCTGATTAATTCAATATTTTATTAAGTGAAATAATTCCTATAGAAAATAAACAATACAGCTGTATGTAATAAATGATATGGCAAAAACAGATCTTTTTTCTTAGTGAACCTTAAACAGAAACATAGATTGTCACAATCTCTGGTTTGCTTGAATGTTGAAACATAGATTGTCACAATCTCTGGTTTGCTTGAATGTTGAATTTAGCTTTTTAGGGTTTAAATGTTGAATTTGGTTTTTTAGGGGATCTCTTTAGAATTTAAAATAAATTTCAAAATCAATTTTAAACTTAAGAAATTATGAAAACTGATTTCTTAATAGTTATACCATTGTTGATTATTGCAATATACATAGCTCCTTTTAATTACATTTTTGTAATGAAAATTTTCTATTGAAAAAAAATATATTATTCCTACATTCACAAGTAACATTTTAATCTGAATACTTAAGTCTAAAAAAACATTGGTTTCATCAAATATTTTAAATAGGCTTAAGTCGTAACAACATTTTCTAGTTAAAAAACTTTTAGCATTGTTTATTGCTTTACTTAAAGAATGATTATATTTCTTTTTTTTTAAACATCTCTATAGAAATTTAAAAACAGTTTTAAAAATATTTATAGAAAGCTTACAAGAAAAGCCTGATTGTAAAGTGCAGTAGCTTGATCTTCTGTAATGCTGTTTTCTTCACGAAACTGATTAACTGAACTTCTAACAGAATTGATCTCTTTTTTTAACCCATCTGCCTCACTTTTTAATTCTTCTGCACGAGATCTCTTTAATGCATCATCAATAACTCTTTTTATCATTCCTTCTTGATTTTCACTTACTTTCCGAGTTCCTAGATCAATAAAACAACATATACACATGTGTACATGTATACATACATACATGTATATATACATGCATGCATGCATACATACATACATACATACATACATACATACATACATACATACATACATACATACATACATACATACATACATACATACATACAAGAATGCAAATTTAAAGAGGTACATTCTATGATAACTTATTAAGTAAAGTGGTAATTAATAAAGGTTTGCTTATATTATCAATATATATTATGTAAGTAACTTATAAGTACATAATAAAATTATTTAATCAACATATTTTTAGTCCAGAATGTAGATATGATCTTTTTGAAATTCACAAACAAATTCCTTTGATAAATATTTTTATCACTTATTTATATTTAAAAATATAAAAATAATTGACTATTTTCTGAGAAATGTTATTGACTTACCCTCACCACCTCCAAATAGACCAAAAATAGCAGAAACCAGACTCAAAACAGCAGAAATGGGGAAACCAACTGGCCCTGCTAATATCATCAATGATTGAATGACATTAAGACCACCTTCTAACATTCCTTGCCAATTACCTCTACTAACACTATCAACAACTTCCATTAAGCTACCACCAAGTGCATTAATTCCCTCTATAATAAAAATAAACTAGGCAGTTTAATTATTAGCTACTGTTGATATGAGGCTGAAGATGGAAAAACTAAAGACTGTCTGGAATGATAATAACCCATGAAATTTTTGAAATGTTTCAAGAGCCATTTAATGAACTTTAACAATTTAATGTCTGCCACAAACTCGTTCTTCATATGCAGTTCACATTTCATTTTTCAATTGAATGAAGTTGTGACATGTTTGGTAAATTCATGTTTTTTGGGAAAAAATCAACTTAAACTTGTTGATAGTATTTGATTACACTTCTTGAGTAATGGCAAGGTACAAGATCAGATTAAAAAACAGGTGGATTATCATGCTTTCGGATCACAGCTGTAAGTTGTTTTTTTAAACATTCTTTTTAAGTTAAGTTTGGAGTTGTTTCCATTTGTAAGAAAAAGTTGAGTTTTGAAGCCATGTTTCCATTTGTAAGAAAAAGTTGAGTCTTGAAACCAAACAAAGAGATGGCCTGCTAAATAATAACTTTCTTGCCAAAACATTTGGTTTTGATTGCTTTTAGCAAAACATCAGAGTTTGTTAAAATCTTATAAAATTGCTGGTCAGTAAGGATTGATTAATTCAGTTTGCAGTAGGTTTCATCATCCATTACAATGCACTTTTGATTTCCTGAAAGCTTTTCTCCTAGCAATTTTCAACTGTGTTTTTGACCTTCATTTAATTGCTGTTGAAATTATCCAGGGAATTTCTTCTTGATGTATGTTTTGAAGCCATATCTCTTTTTGATTTCTTGGCTTGTTAAATTAGAAACGCCAGTTTTCTTTCAATCTACCAAATGAAGTACTCTGGATATGTATCAATTCCCTGATAAATTTTTTTAAGTTTTAAAATTGAAAAAGCTCTTTCTTAGTTTTTCAACTGTTTATTCAATCTGTGACTTTCATTCCACAATATGATGATACAACTGACAGTTTTTCTTTGAACTGTATACTTTCTTGCTAGCAAAAGAATTGAAAGCTTTTAGAAACATTAGAGGTTTTATTATTTGAAAAGGAGAAAAATTTGTTGTAAAACAGTATAAAAAATTATTTAAATTGGTGAACCGGCTCTCAAAATATTTAAAAATAATTATAACCATTCTGAACAGTCTTTAAAAAACTGTAAATTGAGTTTCTTACCAAGCACTTCTTGAGTATCCACTTTTTTTATTTTCATCACCGTGTCGTAAACTGTTTTAATGTCATTCAGCTTCTTGTTTTTTGAACCATCACCGATGAGTAATTCTAATTTCTAATGAGCAGAAAGTTTGTTCAATCCACGCGATGTTCAAAAAAAAATTTTAGTGTTGTTATTAAAGCAAGAAAATCTCTTGATTTTATGTTAATCTCTAAGAAGAGATCTTGTAGATTCTTATGAAGAGAGATCAAACTTCAAGTAAAAAAGGTTCATACTTTCTGTGTATTAGGAATTTTAGACAATTCTTCTATTCTTTTAGAAATATCATCTACCATTTCCAATTGCTCCTCCACATCTTTAAAAGCATGTTTTGTATCATGCAAATCAAGAATATAATTGGGTAACTGTGAAAATTAAATAAGACAAATGAGTATTTGAAATTAAAATAGATTAAAAATATATTTTGCATACTATATATATATATATATATATATATATATATATATATATATATATATATATATATATATATATATATATATATATATATATATATATATATATACGCCTCTAAGCTGGATAAAAATTTAACTAACTTTTTCACTCATAGGAACATTGCCATCATCAGTATCACTTCCTTCACCATCTCTTTTGTAAGCCTTTAATATAAAAGTCTGTTGCTCAATATCTCATATGTAATAAATTGTAATAATAACAAAAAAAAAAAAAAAAAAAAAAAACCTTTTTAGTCAATCAGAGTTACAGATAATTATGCTTTTGATAAATACAAAGATACAAAGACCAGAGAAAAAGATTTTACAAATATTTGGACTCGAAGGAACTTTTTAACTAAACTAGGTTGCAAATGGCCAGGAGAAACTTTTATAGAGCTATATCATAAATATAATTTATTGTGTAAAGAAATCTACATTTTATAAATTTATTAACTAAAGTGCTGGACAAATCCGAAATAGACAAAAAAAAAAAAAAAAAATTATATCAATTTAGTATTAGAGTGTAGTGAAGTAAAATTAATTAAAGTTTTTAAATCTGATATTGTTGTTACGTATGAGTAGAATTCATTTCACAAAATTCTACTTGAAGCATAACCAATGATATATTAAGAATAATAAAAAGTTATTTTTAATATATCATTGAGCATAACAGTCCATTTAAAACGGATCAGTCTATTTTTAAAGACAACGTTTTATATTTTTAACTTAAATTATCATAAAAGTATTAAATTATCATAGGCAAATTATCATTTTGTTCATTATACTTGAGCACATCAGTTGAGCTTTTTTACTTGTGGTAAATTTTTAATATTTCCATGGAAACAAAACTTTTTGTAAGTGTGTTGTTTGACAATAATTTCAAATCACACGAGGCTAATTAAAGACATACGTTAAAACCTGAATTAAAAAAAATAAAAAAATAAAAATACGATGCTTTAAAATAACGTTGAAGATGACCAAAAGAGAACATTTTATTTAACTGTCAGGTAACGAATTCTCGCGCTCAATTCTCGCGCTCAATCTGTGCGCTTAATCCGTGCGCTCAATTAGTGCACTTTATTCACGCGCCAAAATAATTTGATGTTTCTTTCAATTTTTGAAGGGGGTTTGGGTTTTAAGTGTTTGCTAATTTTTTGTTTCGCCGGTTTTAATTTTAAAGATTAGCGACTGACTTCTGATAGTAGACATTTTCTAGCTATGGATACAACAGAAGATCGAGAAATATAGATTTTATACAGACAAAGCAGACATGAAAATTATAAAATAGTTTAAGATACTCGCACTTAAAAAGGGTTTTCCATAGATACTTCGAAATACATAATAAAATCAGAGAATTAAAACTTCGTTTACCGAAGGAGTTCAATTTAAACTAGCTTTTCAAAAGGTGCTTAACATCCAGTGGATTGAAGAACTTTAAAAATATTTCGTGGTTAAAGAAAAGGCGCATTTTGAGTTTTCATTTTAAAGTTTACTTAATTTTCAATAAAATAGAAACCAAAGAAGAACTTTTTTTATCTCCAAGAAATGTTGTTCTTAAAAAAATTTTGAACCAGTTTTTCAATTTAAATCACGTTTTTTTAAAAATTGTTCTCAACAAAAAACAAGGTAAATCAAGGCACCCACAAATGACAACATTTCAATCGCCATTTTGCAATATTGGTATGACAAAGCAAATCATCTTCATGTTTAAATCTTTTAACAAAAAATTTGTTTTTCCTGTTCGTTACTTCAAAGTTACTTTCATCACTGAAGATTACTTTTTTTTACTTTTCCATGCATGCAGCCATTCTCTCCTTACACCATATTAATCTTGAAAGCCAATCTCTGATCGTCATCATCGGGTTTTGAACGGTTGTAAACGCACAGTGCTTTATTGGTAAAAAGTTTCTGACAAAATTTGAAGAGACCGGTTTTTTATTGAAGATCTTGATAAGTTTATGTTAACATAACCTTGGGTTGAATTTTACTTTACGAATGTATATGACAAAAATTTGTGGCTGTTTTGCTTGCCGTGGACTTACTTTGACCTTCCTTATACTGGATGAACAAGAATACCTCCTGTAATTTTGAATGTTTTGGGAGAACTTCTGATGCAATTATTGGAAATTAACACTCCATTTGATATTCCTCAATTGCTTAATTCCTTTGCTTACCCATTCCAATGCATCTTAACTTTTAAATTATCTCCAAAGAAAATCTTGTATGTCTTTAAACTGGTCATCTTTAGAAATTTTATGCAACCTTTTAAATCAAATGATCAAAATGACATTAATTAGTAAAACTGTTATGAATAAGCATTTCGTTTGAGAAGAAACTAGAAGGGAAATTAGCGAAAGACTTGTGCACCTTTTATTTATTTATTTATTACTTTACAACATTTTTCGTTCTGTATATATAGGGGAACCTGTTGTACCTCTGACCACTTTTTGTTTCCGGGCGTTTTTTTGCTCGACGGTTGAATCAATTTATACCATTCAAAGTTAATGTTATTCTCTTATATTTTGCGCAAAAATTATACTTTTGACTTTTTTCTCATTCAACCAATAAGTATCATTTTTGAGCGTTTTTAAAAAAGTACTCAAATAGTCAATGGTACAACATGTACGTTGTACCTTTGACCGAGGTGTGTTGTTCCTTTGACCGTAATGTTATTAATAAGTTCTTATGAATTATTTGGACTTTTAATAAGTAATCATGACATATTACAGCTTTGCTATATGTTATAAAGAAATTTCTAGCCAACCACATGTCAATAAATGCTTATATAAAACCATTTTGTAAGAAATTAAAGACACAGCCGCAGCAAGTTATAACCAAAAAACATTTTTTGATGGTCTAAAGTAAAATTTTGTTTCTTGTCACTTTTATATTACAATTTCAAGTAAAACGTTTTGTTGTAATTCAATTTATTAATTTTGCTTTGAAAAATAACTACTAACTGCAGCATTACATAAGTCTCCCTTAGTTTGGATTTTTTGATACATTTTGTTTTGTATCTAGTCTTGTACAAAGGGTCATTCATTGTCCTTGTACTTAGGGCCGTGTTTTAAAGTAACACCTACGGTCATAATCCTTATGATTTTGCTTTTTTGTTTTTTTGTAGTAAATAAAAGAAAATGACATCAATTATCAGTACTATTTCGATTTAGTCACATTTTTTTCAGTTGGATGCTATTTACATGGGACGGTTCGGGTTAAGATTGGAAACTTCAAATGTGATTGAATTGTACAAAATGTTTTTAATTAAGTTGTTACTCTCTTTTAGATAATTTAAGAGCAAAAATATATTTCTATAACTTGCTATACTTGCAATTAGAAATGAACTCATTGTACCTAAGTTTACCGATTTTAAAACCCTTTTACTTGGCGGAGTTTTATATTTTAAGTAATTATGTCGATATCAATAGGAAGTAATTTGTATGATATGATCATACAAAAAATCTGGCCCTAAGTAGATTAATATCCCCTAAATAGGTTTTTAACTTAGAAACCTCTTAAAACCCAACCAAAACTATTTTTAGTTGTCAGATTCATTTAGATTTGACCATAATGCTTTTTAGAGGAAATCTTTTAATGCAGACAATGAAAAATATGAAAATAAAATATATTATATTAAAAAACATTACTGTACAGTAAAAGATGTCAGATCAACATCAAACATAAGATACTGGCGTCTAGATGATCCATGACCAACACTTGGTGATGGAACTTTCATTATAATATCTTCAAGTTCTACATCATAAACATTGTCATCTTCTCGTATAAATTTATTGTCTCCTGATTTCTTAAGATACTTAACTTTGTAAACTAAACCAACAACTTCAATAACTTCTGCCACATAATGTCTAGAGTATTTCTTTTCACTTAACTTGACAAGTAAGAAACTTCCTGAAACAATTTCACTATTTTCTGATTCATTGTCAAGTATATTTATTCCAAAATCAATTTCATCAAAACTTTCATTAGTTAAACTTGTGTCAGAATGTTGATTAAAAATAATCTGTTTTGCCATGGATTTTATTTGTCTTGAAAAAGGTTTTTGACATTGTTCATTATTAGATTTTGAATGTAAAATAACTTTCATTTCAGGTGTATCAGTTAAAATGCGTGATTTTCCCTTACGTCTTTTTGAAATAGCTGCCTTTCTTAATTTGGCTTTTGGGTGAGGTCGTATTATTTCAGGTGAAACAATTTCCAATGTTGATGGTAAATTGCCAGGAGTGGTTTCAACCTCATTGCTATCATTAGAAATGCAAGTTTCAGTATCCACTATTGGCCTATCAGTAACAGTTGCAGCTAAGAAGTCAATATCAGTAAAAATATTTTCATTAAAGGGAAAAAACCCAGTACATTTAAAACTGTTAACAATATTAATCGGTACAAAAGCATGAGGATAAGCTTGACCAACAAGGTAAGATATATCATAAATTGTAACTGGTTTACCAGCATTTCCTGGTGATATCATCCAATTATTCATGGCATTATTATAAAATATTTTAAATGGACCAAAAACACCACGATCAAGGGGTTGCATTTTGTGGGTTGTGTGAGGATGAAATGTCATTAAAATTATGCCCGATCTTTTAGCTAATTCAATAATAGAAATGTTAACATGACTTTCATGGTTATCCATTAACAAAAGAACTGGTTTTTCTACCGAAGGTCGTACATTACTAATAAAATGCTCAAGAAACTGCAGAAAAATGACTTCATTTGACCATCCAGACTTATTAGCTGCTCCTACACTTCCAGGAGGAGCACCATTCAACATGTAGTCCTTAAATTTTGCACGCGGAAATACAAGTAATGGTGGAATGCTACTTCCAGTAGCATTAATGGCTGCAATCATTGTTACATTATTGCCTCGTTCTGCACTAGTCATACTTCCTATTTGCTTTTTGCCCTTTGGGGCTAGGATTTTTGGTGGTACATGAACTGTGGTAATTCCTGTTTCATCGCAATTCCAAATGTTTGATGGCTCAAAATGATAACGTTCTAAAACATTTCTATAATTTTTAAACACAATTCTTACAGTTTCTTTATTGAATGCAGAAGATCTACCAAGACTTGTTGGCTGCGGTTTACGTAGGGATAACTTATCATTATATCTTTTCCGAAAATCTCGTAGCCATTGTTCACCAGCACATTTATTCTTTATCCATGAAGTTTCAATTTTTTTATGGTTTGCTAAAGCATACTCATATGCAAAGAATCTGATTTGCTTTAATGTAAGCCCATAATGCATATTTGCAGCATCTGCCAAGTATTTTACCAAAATTAATTCTTCTTTTGTTGAGAATACTTTTTTTGGTTTCTTATGTGAATATGAATACTGGGTTCTTCCAGATTTTTTAAACTGCTTTAACTGATATATCAAAGTTGATTTTTTAATGTTGCAATGTCTTGCTGCTTTACTTAGACTCATTTTTTGTTGAAGAACAAAATTCACTGCATCAAACATATCCTTCTCGCAAATCTTCTTACGAAAAACACCAACCTTACTCCTTGGCATTTTAAGATTAAAACATATTAACAGAAATGATTATATATTTATTTGTTCTTACTTCCTTATTGCTGTACAGAAATCAAGTACAACTATATAATCAACTTAATTATCAAGCTGCTACAGCTGCCAACTAACTTAATTATTAAAACTGATTATCAAGCATTATAAGTACATAAAAATATACATTCCAATAATGGATTGTGTGTCAAGTGTAAAATTTACTCTTATTTATCAATAAATTAAATAAAACAATGCATAAGATATAGAAATATATAAAAATATAATTTGTTAATATTATTTTATCACTTATATTATATTTAAAACTTTCAAAATACCAGCAAGAAAGTAATAGTACGCTTTTCGCTGATTTTTACATGCAAGAGTACAGCTGTCTGATAAATTTGATGAAAAATTTCATAAAAGTGTCCTCTTTAAGTTCGCAAAAAATTAAAGCGCAGTACAAACCAGTCAAAGGTACAACGTCCTACGCTGGTCAAAGGTACATGAGATGGGTTTCTTCAACAATTATCATCTCAAACCCCATTTAGGGTTAGAAATAATTATTTAAACTTTTCCATAATAAAAAAAAGATGTTGGTTAATGTAAGTAATATCATAAATTAGCCAAACAACTATTTATGACAGTTTTGTTATTAAAATAAGATAAACATAAATATTTACTTTTTAAGAGCTAAAACTAATAATTTCTTGTGGATCAACACAATCTTCCCCAACCATGATATTTTAAGGTAAAAAGAGTCGTCATGGACTAATATTTCAAATGGCACTTCAATTTTTTGCAAAATGATAATAGTCGGCCAATATGACAGAGTGACTAAAGGTACAACGTGGTCAAAGGAACAACAGGTTCCCCTATATATATATATACTTGATAAAACTGAATTAAAGAAAAAGATAAAGAATGTGTAAGTTCTTTAGTGAAATATTAGAAATAATTTCCCTGTCCTGTCGAAAAAAATTCTCCAACAAATATGATGACCTCTTTATGATGTTTTGATCTTAATGTGCCTATTTTTTTGAATTCACTGAAATAAGGGTATTAGACTTAAAGAATTCAAAGTTGTAGAGTTTTTCGCCGACGATGCTTTTAATCAACGCGCACGCGCATGAACATGACGTACTTCGTAGAGATCAAACTCCCCTATTTTGATATATAGTATTCTTACATGAAATGTTGTCCTGTATTATGTATTAAAGCAATCCGAATTCATAATTGTGCAAAATAAAAACATTCGCCGAAGTACAACATTTATTTGAATTAGGCAAAAAGATTAATTGCTATTCTACGTACACTGTTGATCCCACAATTCAAAGTATCTGAGCCTAAATTTTTAAACACTTATTTAACAAGAAAATTTTTTCGCACAAAAACAATTTTTAAAAAAGTCTTTACTATGCGTGTTTTGATTAAATAAGAAATAATTTTTATGTAGGGCGAAAATGCAAACTTTCAATACCTTTTGTCGAACGTCTATAAGGTTTGATCCAAAACTTCTTTCAACAGCAATAATCAGAGTAACCAACTTCAACCAAATCATTTCTTGTAATAAACATGTAAATATAAAAAATGTAAATACAATGTAAATATAACGATTTAATTATTATCTTATTATTCGAAGAAACCGTGTAAGTTGTTGTCATGCTTAAATTTGATACCCCTTAAAATAAACTGGTATCACTAATCTTTTTTTTTAGTTTACTCCATTACTCTTTTTTGTCACTTTTAAAGTCTCTGAAATTACAGTAAACTTTTTTCAACTATTCGAAAGCTTCTCGATAGTTCGTAAAAAATCCCTTTAAATATATATTTTATTTCCTATCATAAAACAGAACCTCATCATTACGGAATCTAACTTAAATTTTTATAAAGTGTATTTTGAATAATTTTCAAACTTTCCGTTAAAATTTCTCTTCGCTTCAAACTTATTGCAGCTTTAAATAAGAAAAAAAAATCTTAAAGTTGGGGTCATTCAAAAAAAATTTTTTTCACTGACCCCAACTTTAAGAGTTTGAGGTATGATTGATAGACTTCATTTAACATAGTAAAAAAAATATTGCAAACATGTTGTTATTATCTAGATGTTGCCTAATTAATTCCCTAAACGCTAAGTTATGAAGATTTGCAGATAAAAACTTGGGTATCAGTTATTGATGTAGCCAGTATCAAAAAAAAAAAAAAAAAATCAATTTTAATATTATTTATATAAATAGCACTTTGAGAAAAAATAATTCAGATCTTTTTCAAGATGTAAACAATTATATAGATCAACCAATCCTTTTCATCGTAATTTAGAGATTTTAAAGTGTCTGACCCTAAACTTTTTGAACCTATTTTCCGTTGTTTAATTTTTTAAGCTTGCTTTTTTACTAAAAGCGTTTTTTAAAAAATCTTTATTTTGGAAGTTTTTATCAGATATGAAGTAATATTTATACAAGCCGAAGTTACATATTTTTTATTAAAAACTCTATCGTTAGTCGAATGTTTTTAACGTTTGATCCCTTCAGTTCACTTTTTATTATTCAAGTTCGTTCCAGTACTCTTTCTTTTCTTTTGCCACTTTTTAAGCCTTTTTTACATCTCTCAAATTTCTTACAACGTTTTTCTAATATTCTTAAGCTCTTAGGCAGTTAGTAAAAAATCTGTTAAAATATATATTTTCTTTCCTGTGTTAAAACAAAACCTTATTCTTAATAATGTGTAATTTAAATTTTTATGTAGTGTGCTTTAAATAATTTTCAAACTTTTTTAATTTTAAAAAATTGAGAAATAATTAATAGACTTCCTTTCACATCGAGAAAATCAAGAATATTGCAAATACGACGTTATCTTCTCGATGTTGCTTGATTGATTCCCTTAACGTTAAGATTTATGAAGAGTTGCAGGTAAAAACTTAGTTATTAGTTATCAAGGTAGTGAGTGTTATGGAACAAATATAATAAACTTTAACATTATCTATATAAATAGTGTCTTGAAATAAGAATATAGATCTTTTGCAAGAAGCAAATATTTCTATTGATCAATAATCTATCAATCCTGCATTTGATGGATCGCACTTACTTTAAGCACAACTAAGCACAACTAAGGCTTAAGCAAGATGAAATTTTAAAAAACGATTTGGTAAAGAAGGCTTTAGTTGTGATATAAGAGCTTTCAAAATAGTTTCGGTTAGAAAATATGATGAAAGATGAATTTTACACTTGAGTAAATTTGAAGTTTCTGTACGACAAAAAAAAACAAGTATATTCTTTCGAATGTTTTAATCAAGCTCCAGTTTATTTTAAAGGTAAAATTATTTTTTTCTTACTACTATTATTCTCTGCTTCTATTGTTTTGGTTTTTTTTTTTTTTTAGTTTTTATATTAAAACTTCTAATGACTATATAGATAATAATGCTTCCTTCAAGCCCGAGCTAAAAATTACAAAAAAAACATTTCTAATTACAACTTTATATTTAACTTAATGAAATGTTTGAAAGTCATGAAAGTAAAATCAAAAATACATAAAAAACACAGAGCTTTTCAGCTAAAAAAAATGAGTTCAAATCTCATTTCTTTCAGTTGCGCTCATTTTGCAGATCAATTGAAATTTTGGAGTCTAAGGCTAAAAAGCTTGGTAAAAAGCTTGGTAAAAAGGTATTGTGGGAACATTTTCTATACTAAGCATCTAAGGGTCATTCTTTGAAATGGAAAATACTTTTTAGGTTCTTTTTTTAAGCGGAGAATTCTGCTGAGTTCAATTTTGATACTTGTAATGCAGGCTGAGGAGAGTTGTAAACACCAATAGTTCTTTTTCTATTTTTTGTTTTACAATCCGCAGCATCCATTCTTCTGCCGAGATTTGATTTACATTCTGTACGCTGTTTTCATCCCAGGACTAAAACCTTTGATTAACAAGGACTTTATCTGCTTTATATTTAAAAAAATGTTTTTGTAATAAGTTCTTTAATGTCACTTTACCAAATTTAGAATTCGTTGCCGGCTTCACTTACCAAATTTAGAATTCGTGGCCAGCTTCACTCCAAAGAATTAACATCAAGGTAGTTTTTCCAAACCGCCTTTCTCTCTTTTTTTTTCTCCAACAAAGTTCTGTTATTACAGCGAGATGTTTTTTTTTTAATCCTAAACATGTTTTTCAAATACGATACTGGATAAATAAGTATTCATATTTAGATAATCTTATTTGTAATATTTAATTTCATTTTTTTAAATACGAAACTGGATAAAAAAATATTCATATTTAGATAATCTTATTTGTTATATTTAATTATGTTTTTTCAAATACAAAACTGGATACGAAACTTTATTCGACGGTTCGAACTAAAGCAAAACAGGAGTTCATTTTTAGCAAAAAGCAAAACGAAAAAACTCTTTTTTTGACTAAAGTTCCCTTTTTTCGACACGTTAAACTTTTTAACAAGCTGTAAACTTCAGCCCTTCAGTATTCATTTATGTTTAACACTCGAAATGACACTTTAAATCACAAAAAGTTTGCTTCTCCAAACTTTGTATCTCAGAATAATTAACTTTAATTTGACTACAGCGCCTATAGTGTCAGTTTTCATCAAATTTATTCAGTTTTTATATGTTAATAGAATCACTGATATAGTTTCATGTTTTTTGAGTCTATTTATATTAATACTCTATAATAACCAAAGATTAACAATGGTTTACATAAACGTTCTATATTCACAACTCTATCAGGTTATACTGTAAAAAGTCAGAGAGAATTTGTTAGACCAGAAGTTATGCAGTCTACCGTTTGCAAAGTTGTAAAATTATATATAAAAACTAAGACTATGTTTGCAGAGAAAAAGACGCAGCGGGCGCATATAAAGCAAGAAATGATTGTTTTCTACTTTAACAGATCGTTAGAGATCTCAAAAAATAAGTGTGCAGTTAAAAAGTGACTTTGCGGTTTATAAGATTTGTGTGAGCTTGAGAAATTGTCAGCTGCTGGAAGGCCGGAAAGAAAGCCTCTTAAGATGTTGTTGGCACTGGTCATGAAGAAGAAACGTCTGGCTTGGACTAAACATAATAATCATTACTTACCAAAATCAATAACTCATTTTGTCCCAACGTTTAAGATGGGAGATAAAACAAAATAAATCTAACTTGACAAAACGTATGCGCGAGCTTTGTTTTGTAGAAGAATCTGACCACGCCTGTCGACAAATGCCAGTTACTGCTGACGTAATTTCGCATAAATTTCATCGATTTCAGTACAATAGGACCCTATAGTAATGGTTTGGTCTGGTTCCAAGAAGTTATGGTGGATCACACCGGCTGCAGACAACCATACTGTAATCATAGTCTTTTTTGGTAGGTTTTCGGCTTTGGAAAGTGCCTGGAAATACTGTGGTGTCAAACCACTGTCCCAAATTTCCAATTTATTGTAATGAATTTCACATCACGATTCGACCCAAGAACGGTTCGTTTCGGAAGCACAGAAGCCAGGAAGAACAAATTTCGAAACGTGATAATTTCTGTCGTTCGTTCGAATCGTGGGGCAGCCATAGTTTGGGGTTTTTCAACTTTTCAAATGTGTTTCAAACTCTTGGAAACAGCTTGGCAACTCACTCCCATTTTCTTTAGGAACCGCAGAACCGTTTGGGATGGGTTAGCGTCCACCAGGGTACTCAGATTCTCGTCCTAGATTCTTGGAGGTCAACCACTATTGGGTGAATCATCGGGGCTGAAATCTGGTGCATTCGCTAACAATTTTGACCTTAAATACCTAGTTAGTTTTTCTAGAAGTCTCATCAACACTTTATTCCAATCTGTACTCATACAAGAAAAGTGACCGAAAATCGCCCTTTCACATCAAAAAGTATAATGCTGAAATAAGATAGAATTTAATCACAGATATAAAAAATGAATAGCATCATCACAAAGAGGGTTCAGTTCTGCATCGAATACTATATGATAAGTGACAGTTGAGAAAGTACCCTTTCAGAAGATTAAATGACAAAAATAGAATACATCGAACTGTCAAAACATTCCTGATTACATGATATTTTGAAATCACCTAATTTATGAAATTTGAGGTTGCATAAGCAGCTTTAACATCTTAAGAAAGGTATTCTTTTTTTAGTTTTGGAATTCAAAGCTATTTTTAAATGCTCTCATCCGGTTTGCTGATGACTAAACAACATTCAACTTTAAAATCTTTTCTCTATAATTTTATCAACAATTCATCTCTTGTCTGATAAAGTTTATAAAACATAGTCTTTAAGAAAATCAAATCTTATTTAATGCTGCATTATTGCCACCAATTATTGGCTCAGTTTGGATCCTCGTTTTTCATTCACAACACCCAAAAGTAATAAAAAGTACAATAACTATAATTCCCATTTTTCATTTACAGACATGATAGAAAAAACAAGCTGTGTGCTAAATAAATAAAGTGTGACACTAATTTGGTTAGTTTTGGTTTGACAAGAGATTATGACATTAATTTTAAAGGAGAGTTTATCTCTTAAATTTGAAAAGACTCTGAAGGAGTTTTTAAAACTTGAAAAAAACCTAAAAAGCATTAAATTGAATAAAAAGGATGGTATAGAAGAGGACACAAAAGCAGCTTCCAATAATTCTAAAAATTGTGTCATATTTAATGCAACAGCAACACATATTTAACAAATCACTAAGATTTATTATAATAATGAAGAGAAAAAGGTAAGATTTTACACTTTTACATATTTTTGAGATGCGTAAAAATTCTGCAATTTTACCAAAATAAAGTTTGTTTTAAGTCTTAAATAGCTGTAAACACTTAAAAGTTCCTGAATAAGTGTTAAATAAATTTGGAAACCTTAAAAAGTTAGTATAAGTGCATTGTAATAAATTAAAAAATTTCAGCAAATTTTATGAAACAGTTTTAGTAAGAATAAGTTAAGAATGTATTGTCATAACAGTGACAAGTGCTAATTATAAAAATCTTTCAATTATTTTCTTTTGAAAGATATAGCTTGTGAATAGAATGGCTTGGATATTACTGGTCATCATTGGAGTTAGTCAAGTCACAGCACCACCTAATTTAAATGTATGACTTTTTTTTTTTTTTTTTTTTCAACTGAAGTCCTAACTTGATGAAACAGTTGCTAAGAGTTAAATTTTCTTTAACAACTGTATTTAAGTAACATAAACATTATGTAAATTGAACCATTATGTAATATGAACCATTATGTAAATTTAGGAATCTTAAAAAATTGACCTTACAGTCATTTAAATATTCGGTTTGAAGTTTAACATCCTGTTCAATATTCTTCATTTATCTTTTAACTCACTCTCCCACTGTCTCCTATGTTTACTTTATTATTTTTTCTGCATCTCCTTTCTATTCTGGCATCACCTTTACCATATTGTATTTTATGATATCAAATGAGAAAATTCAGTAACATTTTCATTTAAAAGATTTAATCAATGCTTATGCATATCAAACTCATGTTGAATTTATAACAAAACTAGCTTTAAAAAGTAAAATTATAAAAGTGTATTCCAAAATCACCACACTTTTCACAAACTCTCTTTCATTAAAACTAGGGATTTGCCACACACTTTAATGGTATGCATATAGTGGTATACATATTGCTTCAAGCTAAAAAAAGCATCAAGTTCTCATGTAGGCAAAAGAAGTTGTAGTGGTTTGAAAATAGTATTAAAAATACTTGTCAGTAATTTTTCAAGTTTTTCTTATTGCATAGATTTTTTACAGTTATAATCATATTGAAAATACAAAGTGCAGGCTTAAGCCCATAACACTATTTTCCTGTCCAAAAAAAATATGAAGAAATGAAGAAATTAGATTGCTACCCACATTTTAAAATACGTTTATTAGGAAAGTAATTATTGTTCTTTAAGTAATCTCATCGTTATATTTAAAAAAAGAAATTTTTAAATTAACAAAATGCTCTGAAAATAATTTATTTTTTCTAAATTTACCAGTGTTTTCAAATGTGTTAGTGTGGATAAGTAGTGAAGTACATTATGAAAAGCTTATTTGGAAGACAAACATCATGAAAGATAGACTATTTGTCAGTGTCACATGCTTAAATTAAGTACAGTGTTTGAAGAACGTTCACTAAATGCTCTAATTTTACAAACAAATTGTTTAAATATAAATATATGGGTAACTACGTTTCATTTGCCTATATAGGAAAGGTAATGCTTTTTCTTGCCTGCAACTATAGCCAATATTAATTTTTTAGTCATTAAAAATGAATTTTTTATTATAAGATGAACTTTACAATTTTTTAATATGGAAAAGAATAAGTTTGCTCATATACACTACCTAATTTCAACCAGATGAATAGTTGAAGGTTAATTTTAGTATTATTTTGTTTTTAATGTTATTTATGTTTATATTATTATGTTTATATTATTAGTTATGCATTTATATGCATTATATTTTTGATTTATTGTTTAGGAAGTAGCAAATAAACTGGCTAATGATATTAGCAATAAAATAAAGCAAGAGTTGGGCGATGCAGCTGGGTTAGTTACAGATACTGCTAATAATTTAGGTGTCTTGATAGACAAAAAAGTAAGTTTTTATTAGTTTTCTAAGTATTCAAAAAGTTATTAAACCTATTTCCATAGCTAAGTTTCCTTCACAACAAAAATGGTTCAAACAAGATTTTAGAAATATTACACTTCTTGTAAATTAACACAGGAACTTAGTATGAAGTATTCCTTTTTTTTTTTTAAATCTTATTCACCTAAACATTGTTTCAGCATTTCTCATTTATTGCCATATTCAGGATTTTGAATGTTGATAATTTTATTGTGAATTCTTTTAAATTTACATAGGAAATTAGTATGAAGTATTCCTTTTTTTTTAAATCATACTCATATAAATATTCAACATTTCTCATTCATTACCAACTTAAGGATTTAGAATATTGATAATTTTATTGTGATTGTTAATGTTATCATGGCTGTTAACTTCTTATGATTAATAACATCATTATACTAATAGTATCAGTATTAACAATATTGCCAATGATATTCATTAAGATTCTTTAAAACCGTCAAAGTATAATTTTCTATGTTAAACTATTTTTGTTTTTAAAGCATACTGATGTAATAATTCTTAACCAAATATTCATGCTTTTGATATCACTGAATTAAGTTAAAAAGCCAATCATTTTATCTACTAACTAGTCATTACCCATTTCTGTCCAAGATAAACAGGAAAATCTCCAAAATATTCTTAAAAAGATTTTGTAAAAGCGTCAATCATACTTTTTCTTTATTCCTTTCCACTGAAAACAACTTTTGCTAAGGACACATTGTAAGATTTTGTCTCCTTGGGCAACCCTGTGTAGTAAATTAGGGCAGAATCAGGGTAAAAGCAGGGCATCCTAGGGTGTGAGCACAATACCATGAAATATTTGCTACATGAACCAATTGTGGTGAACAAATTTTGGTAAACACTTTGTGAAACTCTGCTCCCTTGGAGTACTCTGTGTAGAAAATTAGAGAGACCCTAGTAAAAATATCCCCTAGGATCAAAATTCTGGGATGAATAGTAGCCTATGATCTTCCCCTGTTTAAAATAGGGACCTGTGCAAAATTTAGTGAGGATTGGATCAAAACTGTTGGTTCTATAAAGAACACACCCACATGCATACACACATATAAACTCTGGCCTTTATACATTAGATAACTGGAAAACCTGGCGCATTTCATAGGGTGTTCCAGCTAGTCAAAGGACATTTCAAAGAGTCTTAAGCTCTTTAGAACTCATTGATTCTCTGATGAGAAACATCTTGTTTCTAAAGAACAATGTCTCTTGAGTTTGCCTGGTCACCAGCAATTACAATGACAGCCTCATCTATTGCTGATGCATTAAAGCAGCCAGGATGCAGTCCAACAGGCACTTTTTCAGCTCTGATTATGAGCTTGTGGTTGTCAGTAGGCATCATGTCAATGGCTGCCTATAAAAAATCCACACATAGCTTGAGTTTTTTTGCAGGAAATTCATTAGCTTTGGTGGGAAATTAAAAAAAACCTATAACAAAATAACTTTGTATGTAGTAAAATGGGACATTATATGGTGGTTTATTCAATGAAAAATATATCTATCTGTTTTTGTTTTAAAGGCATGTAAGTTTTCTGTTTAAATGGTTCCTTTTTGTTTAAAGACTTTTGGTCATACAGAACTGGTCTAGTGGCTTTGCAATATCCATGGTCAGGAAAAGGATGTCACCATTGAATTCAGGAAGTGAAGTTACCCTTTGGTGCAAAATTTCACCACAATTGACCAACATCAACAGAGTTGCAACACTCCACCTTCACATCCCTGCCGGGGCAAAGAGTGGTCAGAGGGAAGTGGAATTTGGTTTCAAAAAAATTGCCCTGCCTGCAAGATTTTTAGAGGATCGGATCAAAACTATAAATTTGTATAAAGAATACACCCACATACATACATAAAAACTTTGTGATTTATATATTTAATTGAAAAGTCAGTGCTGACTTTAAACGAACAGCTTCACCTAGATAATTTAATTTATGATAGACTCTTTCTTTGTTATCTTTTGCGATGTAAATAAAAGATTACAAAAAGAATTTGAGCAAAAATTCTTGGCAGATTTTTAGTGAAATATTTTTAAAAAAGCAAAATATTTTTAAATAAGAAAGAACTTTCCTCTACAGTCATACTAGTGTTGGATAACTCTTTTTGATGTTAGATTCATTTACTGATCAAAGGTATGATACTAAGAAGACTCTTCTACAAAAATTTCTATATTGACTTACTGAATCATGTAGTAGGTAAGCCAGTAAGGAATTGTTTAGTCAAGTATTGATGCAAATGACCTCCAAACCAGGAAAACTCCACATGGAGTATCAAAATAACACAGCTAATAACAACAACAAAAAAAACATCCCCAAACTAGTGTTACAAATTTGTGTGATTTTATTTTTTACCAAACAAATTTTAAAACTTTTCTTTTGTTTGCTCTTTTGCCTTCATGATCTCCTGTTCCAGAAAGCCACTAGCCAAGTGAAAATTTTGCTTCTATCAGATTGGAGTTTGGTGTGATGTGTTTTTCTGAGCCGCTCATGTAAATAATAGTTATATCTTTCTTTGATAATTCTTTAGAGTTCAAAAAAAAGTGGTAAATTTGTCATACACATTACATGTGTATAATATCAAAAATTGTCAGTTACAAAGAGAAGTCATTATAGCACAAACCCTAACTTTTTTAAATTTTAAAATGTGAGGGTGACCTTTAGGAATACCAAAGTATTTTGTTTTTCAACTTTGACCTTGAAATGAGTTAGAGTTTCAAAAGAATTCACAAATACAAAAATCTTGGTAATGTTGATGTAAGAAAGAGATTGTGTAATGTTTATTTTTTGTAGAGAAAAGATTTCTGACTTTATGCAATCAACTTTTGTGCTATTTGACAATTTAAAAACTAAATGACTAAAAAAGAAAAAAGATTTCCTTAAAATCAAATAAATTTTTCTCTGTCTGAGAAGTCTGAGAAAGTGTGTGTTAAATAATCTACATAGCTCTAAGTTTGTTTTTTTGTTAAGTCAATGTTTTTAATCAATTAAGGAAATAATAAAACGTTTTTTGATCTTTTTTAGTTATATTAATTGAATATGTTCTAATTAGTTATTTATTCAATGATAATTTATTTTTAGATAAGAGACTTCCATATTTATTTTGACAAATTAGGATCTGGAGTTTTGCTTCACATTCATGTTCTCTGAATCCCTGGCATATCCCTATCCATAGAGACTGTCAAGCCTCAAAGCAGCATTCTTGTCAATATGCAAAACTAAGAATGCCAACAAATACAAGAAAGCATTTGAAAACTTTTACAAACATTACAAGTCTGATTCATGAAGCTATTTTCTTTCACTTAAGAACATAATTTAATATCTTATTCATAATGAAGTTTTATTGATCCCAATATTCCTAACTGAAATTAAAAATCAAAAGTATGCAAAAATATGAAATATGCAAAAAGTATATAAAAATATGTGATATATCATCTAGTGAGAGCATTTCATATAGTGTCAATAATTTGTTTAATATATTTGTCCAAATATTACAAATAATTCAATTTCATAATATTTTTAATAAACTATTTAATATCAACTATAAAATCATGTGAAAATGATTTAACATGTGATGGTTTTGATGAACTCAAAAATAAACTAATAATAAATACATTTTTCTACTGAAGAAAAGAAAAGTTTTATATTTGAGAAAACAGTGCTAAAAAAGAAACTAGGAAGAATAATAATCAAGGTTCTTAATTACCTTGTTTTTCCCACTTGAAGAATTTTATATTTTCTGTTATGTTTTTTACAAACCCTAGTTAAAACTCAAATATTAAAAAATTATCGGTATATTAATGCTCTGTTTACACATCACTTGTACAGAACATTGTTTCTCACTGTGCAAAACAAACATTTATGTCTATATCACATCTAGCTAAGAAGTTTAAAAAAATGTACAGTTACCAATTAAGTACCATTCCATATTGAAATATTTTAATACTTAAGATATTTTCTCACTGTTAGCATCATCTGACATTATCTTTATATCCTAATATCAATATTTGGTGGTATTTGATTGGTGGTCAGATGTTATTTTGAGTCCTAGTGTGGGAAGATCTCATTTAATTAGTAAATCAAAACTGGCTTCAATTACAAACTTTTATCAACTAAAAAATGATCAGTCCCAGTTCTCCACACCTTCACCTGTTTTTTTTAATGCTTGAATCAAAATGAAATAAGTAGATAATTATTCATACACAGTTGTTTGAAATGTTTAAAAAATTCTTAAGAAAACAAAGCAGATAAGTTCATAATTGTAGTCCTTGGTATATTTTCTCTCTATTAATTCAGCCTTTTCAAACGTTTGTTTTTGTGAAAAGACATTCTCATGTAAGATTATTAAACGTTTTGGTTTTTTTTCTTTTCTATTATACATTTATTCTATTATACTTTGAAAAAAAAAGCATTTTATTATTCAGAATCTTCATTACATCTTTTATTAAAGTAAATGAAGATTTTGACCTGTTGAAAATGGTACTTGTTTGCTTTTCAATTTATTAATTTAACATTTATTTGTTAAAATTTGTTCAATACACAATAATTGCTTGTTATAACATCTTTAAAGTATTTCACAAGATTTTAATATTACTAAAACTCTAAGTTTCATTCTTTGAAAAAGTTAACAACTCTGCTGACCTTTTTAAAACTGCCCACTTTATATGTCACCTGTTAGTTGATTGCAAATATTCTCATTATGATATATTTATTTATATTGTAACATATTTTAAGTAATTCAAGATACAATTGATATCTGTACAGGCTTTTGAATTTTAAAACAAAAAGTTTTTTACATTATAGGTGCCAGAGAATATCCTAAGCAACCACTACATTACCCAAGTTAAAGAGGATATTGATTCTGGTTTGCAAGTCATTAAAAATATAGAAGATTGGGTTGAGATGCCAAATGATAAAGAGGTATACTTAAGTTTTGATTATTACATCTACATTTAACTTTCAAGATACTTAATAAATTTCATAAGTAACTTTCAAGATGCTTAATAAATTTCATAAGTTTTTATAATTCCAATTGCAATTCAATTGCAACATATTGTATTTGATCTTTTAGTTTAATTAGTTGAAATATTATTGACAGATATCAGATGTATGCAAGTATTTTAAATAATTCATAAAGATGAAATACAGCTTGATGGTTTTTAATTTTCTCAGTATTCTAAAATAGAATTTTGTTTTTAACATCACTGAGCTAATGTTTTTTTTAAAATATTTGCATTACACTTATAATTCTGTTAAACTATGCATAATTCTATTGCTTCTAATCTTTGTGCATGAGATTTGCTGCAACTACATGAAGACTGGTTCTATCTTGTTTCCTTATCTAATAGTTCTCTTTTTAGAAATGCATCTTTCTTGTATACATTCATACCTTAATAATTTGCTAAGTTCAGAAGTTTACATTTTCCTACTGATAGTTATTATTTAACTTACTTTTTCTGAAATAGTCATTTTTTCTCTTTGTGCCTCTTTGCACATCTTTTTGTGTTTCTTTAAAACACAACATTAAAATTGCAGATTTTCTAAAAAACATTCTTTCCTTCCCTTTAAGTTGTTTATCAAATGATTTAAAATACAAAATGTTTTGATTTTGCTTTTACGACAATATCTTATTGTTTAACATTTAAGAAACTTGACAAGCTAATAGATGCTATGCCAGATGAAGGGAAATTGGGTAAAATCAAAACTATCTATAAAGAAGCAAGTAATATATATTCTCAAGTCAAAGACCTAAAGGTTGTCCAAGGTAATGTTTGAAATTACTTTTTCAACAGTTATTTATTATTTAATGTTATTTCTTATTCCAACTGTTTTTGTTATCAATAAATGCATAAAATATATAAAAGTGCCTAAAAATTTGAAATCAAGAAAACAAAAATGACTCAAAAACATAATCATACATTATTGCGCAAATGCCTAAGACGTTTTTGATCACCTTGAATAATCCTGTTAACAGAAGCATTTTACTGCTGAAAGTCAAAAAGGAAAAAAAATTAAAAATAAACAAGTTTTGGATTCACTGGATTTAGTGATTGTAGCTTTTAAAAATAAAATATTTGGAGCAGAACAAATGTCCACCAAAATGGGTGACTTTTTACTAATCAAAGTCTGTTTGTCATTCACTTTGACAAATAGGTGTTTTTGAGGAGATCCTTTCAGGTTGACTGCTTATATACACAGTAGTTTGAGTGTATTTGAGTGGACTTTGGAGCACTTTCTAAAAAGTTCAACAACAGGCTAAATTTAAATTATAAACATGCTAGAATTACTGTAAATGAAAAACAAGTGTAGATGAAGTTATTATTCAATATTTATCAAGAATAGTCAGATACCCTGTCTTTATTGGTCTTACTATAGATATTTCATATATTCCAAACATTGTAAAAGTTGTGGAAGCATTGAGCAACCTCTAAGTATTGTTTTATTTGGAACCTTTATTGAGACCTAACTAAATATTGAAAAAGGAAAATAATGAGCTTATGTGAACTGAGGTTTTACTTTTATCTCCATGTAGGTATGGAAATCCTTATCAATTATTTTTTGAAAATGTAATTTGGTTTTCATTTGAACTCTTTTAGAAGCCCTTAAAGCACTAAGTGGTAGCTTGATGGAAACGTTAAGTGGAGTTGTCACTTCAAATTGGAAAGATATGTTATCTGGTGGTCTTAGTTTGATTGGATCATTAGCTGAGCTGATTGGTCCGATTGGTGCCGCAATTTCGAGTGTTATGTCCCTTGTTTCTATAGTATTCAGCTTGTTTGGATCTGGTGGAGGTAAAAGTTAGTTTTCATAAATTTTATGACTATTAGATAAACTTTTAATGATAACACCAGTTAATATAAAGTCTATAACCACAAAAAAGTGTATAATACTTTTAACACTTCACTACTATATAATACTATATAATATATAACACTATATAATAGTATTAAACACATTTTTGTGGTTAGAGACTTTTTATTTTGTCGGGTGTTCAATGAAATGTTTCACAAAATAAAATAGGGTCATAACTCTGTTTGTATTTATGCTAATAATTAACAAAAAATTCATTTAAATAGTATGATAAATTCTTTACTTATTTCAATATTAGTTATTTTTAGCAAATGCACTTGTCCTAACTCTTCCTATTTGAAGATGAATTGGCTTTAAAATGCCTTTACGTTTTCAACATTGATTTTCTTGAAACAATAATTTATTCTAGTGCATAGTTTTGTTAATATCTCTTACTTGCCAGTTATTTGCGTAGACCATGCCTTTTAGTATACTCCATAATCACTTTTTATACACTGCACCATGCAGATATATTGGTTAATTGTCAGATCTCTAGGGCTAATATACCAATAGGGCTGTGACACCCATTTGTTAGAAAAACACTGTCATAATAGAAACATATGCTCAAATTTACCAGCTTCTGAGATATTACTTGAGTAGAAATTGTCATTTTTGTTGATAGTACAATATAAGGAAGTAAAATAACGCTTGTTTTTGATGATGAGTTTTTTGTAGCAGCTACAAATTTGCTCTTGTTGAGCCTCCACTTGATTTGGTATCCACTTCTTCTCATGGCAAATGATGCTGTCTTAGTTGTCAACATAAAAATGATCATTGTTGGACAAGGTTAGAACTTCTGAGAAGCTTGCCAATTGACCATTACAATGTAAAACTTCATCATGATGGTTGAACATGTCCTTCAACCACTTAAAAATCTTTTAACACATTTTTATTTCTTTACAGGACTTCCTTTGACACTTTTATGACCAAAATTGTTTAAGCACTCTTGATTATGTCATAGATGGTATTTGGATTCTTTTGTCTTCAAAATTGTCTTCTAGTGTGAACTTTTTACCACAATATTTATTTGATAAATAGAAATTGTAAATGCTCTTTCATAGCTCTCGCTTTGATCTCATTTTTGAAATATACTTTAAAAATCATAAAAAGTGTCATAAAAATTTTCAAATAAATAAAACTTATTATGAAATAGAAAATATTAAAAAAATGATGATAATGTTTTAATGAAAAAATAATGATGTGTGACAAATGAAAAATTTTTTTATTTGTAGCATATATTTGTTACAAATAATGACTTTTATTTCATTTATCGATATATACTATAAAGAACAAGTTTAGAACAAACGATTTATATTGATTGCATTAAATCAATTTGATTTTAAGTTGAGATTACTTAAATATCTTTTCAGATGAACATAGATTTTAAAAGAGATTCACATTTTAGTTGACAGGTAACATCTTTAGAAATGACCATAAAGCACATTTTAAAACTTCTCTCTAAAGAAGAGAAATTTTATTAAAGCACACACCTTGAACAAATAAACAAAAACTTAGCTTGAACAATTACTTCAATGGGTCACTGAAGCCAGAAAGGCTATGGTGACTCAATGGTTTAATCTTATCAGTGTTCGAAACGTGTTTTCTAATAGTAGATTTTCTGCAGAATAACTGCTGAATTTGTCTGCAGCTTTTCAGTGAAACCTTCCCTACAATTCGGCTCTATTCGTGTCTCTCTTTTTTTTAACCTAGAAAGCCAGAAATAGTACTTGAAAATACTCAAGGTTGTTTTTCCTACTCTGAGTTAGTTTTCAAACATTTCAGATGCAACGTTTAAATATATTGAAGGATTATGTTATGTGCAATATCAAGTTAAAAGTTACAGCTGTGGTCATGTTTTGAAATTAACAAGAAACATAAAAATTTTTATTAAAGTGATAAACAGTTCCTAAAAATAGAAAATGCTTCCGAAAAAATATGTATTTCAAAACTCATTTGCTATTTTTGCATTAAAGTGATAAACAATTCCTAAAAATAGAAAATGCTTCTGAAAAAACATGTATTTCAAAAATCATTCGTTAGTTTTTAGACTTACTTGAATTTTTTGTTTTACTCCAAACCTCCCTTTTTATGCACCTTTGATTTAACTTGCAGGTCTCGCTAAGATAAAAGAAACTCAAGAAGGTATGATTAAACGAGTAATTAACGAAGCTTTGGAGAAAAGTAGAGCAGAAGAGCTGAAAGGTGATGCCGAAGGCTTTAAAAAAGAAATAATGTCTGTACGAAACTCAATCAATCAATTCCGTGAAACAGACAAAGACACAATAGCTAAATTGCTAGAAACCCATGCTGCTGAGCTTTACAATCAAGCATTTATAGTGGGTTTCTAGTTTCATTTTTTTTTTTATATCTATTTTTAAAAAGATAGGGATGTATGGATTTGGCAAAAGAAGTTAAATGAGAATGTAAAAAAATATTCTCCTTTACAGCCGCTTTGGTATAGAAAAAAGTTGTCATTAATCATTAGAAAAAAGTTAATTAATGTTAACTTTTGTCTAATGATTAATAATAACTTTTTGTGTTAACTTAATGTTTTAACTGGTTTTATAATCCTTTTTAGGGTGTAAACTTTTTTGGCAAATTGAACTTTTACATCAATAAATATTGTGAGAAATCTGTTACTTCTAGTAACAAAGAAGAAATGAGAGAAACCTCAAACAGGTGTTTAGAATTTCTCAATCTCTACTCTGATCTATCAATTCTTCGGCAGCTACTTATTGTTGATATGGCAAGTCTTCTTGGATCTAACAAAAACTTGGAGGAAGTGTCAAAAAATCTTTTGAGGTTGATTGAAAAAGAAAAAATTGCCGATAAAGATCTTCTTATGTTTTTATATGATCCTATAAACTATAGGTATAAATAAACTTTTCGTTATTTTCTCAAAATATTTAAACACTATGTAAAGTTTTTAACTTTCATATATTTATGTTCTAAACCCTTTAGTTTTAACTGCGTGTTTTTCATAATTCACATAGTCCTGTTCATTATTCACATAGCTTCATTCAAAATTCCAAGTTAAAAAAAGAGAAGTCATCTTGTTTGTTCTTTTAAGGTTAAACTAAAGAAATCCAATATGTAGAACTCATATAAAATTTAACTTTACAAACTGCATAACTGTTGATAACAACAATTCAATGTTGATAACAAAAGTTTTGAGTGATCAATTTTTTCACAGGTCAAAACGATTTTTTATCAGTCAATACTTTGGTGCACCAAACAAATACCCAACAATTAAGATGTATTTGTCTAGACTTAGTAAACTTTCTGAGGGAAAAAAAGATCCTCAAAAGGTTGTTATTTGTACTGAAAAAGAGCTTTTGGGGTTATGCTACCAAGTTCAATCTAAAACTCATGACCTAGGTGATTGGTCAAACAAAGTTGAATCTCTATATGTTCCAGGTAAATTAGTTTTTGTTTTCGTTATACTTTATCTTAAATACAAGCAGTTTTTACATCAACAACTCAATTTGTATGATATCTTTTTGATTCTTTAATATATTAACACAAGTATTTAAAGAAAAAAACCTTTGCTTAAGAACTTCTAGAAGGAAGCTATTATTTAAACTCTCTTTATTAATCGGAAATGTTTTTAGCAAAGTTTCAGATTTATAATGCAGGGCACTTTGCTTTACTGCAACGAGTTGTTTATTATGGCATAGAGTAGTAAACATTCACAAGTAGTTCACAGAATGTATTAGCCATTTCAACCATATCTTCTCCAAATACTGGTGGTAATGTGAATTTAGTTCTCAGACTCCAATTTGTTTTGAAAGAAGTATGGAGTGGCTTTGATCTTAAGCTGGTCTTCTTTAAATCAATATTCATATACCCTAAAAGGTTTATACTAGCTGTTAGATCATTGACATCAAGTAGCAGATCACTTTAAAATACCTGTTAAAACATTCTAAAGAAGGCACAAGGATCAAAGCAAGATGCACTCAGCTATATTTCAAGAAAGAAATGCAGTTGAAAATCTATTCCGTTGTTTGCTTGTTTGAAAAGAGCCAATAACCAAATCTCTTTTCGTTTAGAGACCTAAAGATTTTCTTTTTAACTATTTTAACATACCAAATACAGGTTTGTAACAAGTCACCTTTACCAATTGGCTTTTGTGGTGTACATATGCCACTAGTAATCAATACTTATTCTTAAAAAAGAATTTTCTTTATTAATCGGGTCTTAAGTGGAGAGTAATATATCAAGACATTTTAGTTAAATAACAATGTTGCAGCCTCGATTTCTTCCATCACAAGGAAGCTTTGCTGTAATGTTAATATGAGGAGTTTTGTAGAACTTTAACCCTTTTGCTAACATGCCTGCTTCAAGACAGTTTTGTAAACGTAGAAAAACCTTATCAAATTTTTCAACATATAGTTCATTGAATGCGTTTTTGACGTCCTCAGTCAACTCATTGAATTCATGAAAATTGCATTTTTAAATTCCATACACATTCAATGAAATGCTTCTCATGGAATGTGTAAAGAGTTAAAAAAAAACTAGATCTAGCACATTAAAACTGATAATGTTAAGTGGTTGCAATTTGAATTGAACAAACTAACCATCTATTGATCCTTGGGCAAAAATACCTTTAGTATTAAAAAAATGAGGTTTTGCATCATCTTGTTGAAAATAAGTTATTTTGTGCCTACAAATTTTTGGAAATTTTGATTTTTATTGCTCATGTGACAACCAATTTTCATCAATGTGAACATTGTTGTGCATGCTCTGAAACGTTTGGATTTACCATATGAAGCATTTGGTTGTAGCATAGACAAGCAAAATTTTAGCCTTGTCAACTCATTTTGTTCCATTGAATATGGCCTAACAGAAGAAAAAGTATTTGAAACTGGCCCAAAAGTTAACACTTTGAGAAGCCAATGGCAGTAGACAAACTACAAATTGATCCACAGCGGTTTTCTTTGTTTTATTTGAACATCTACAAAAAATCCACTATGCTGCTATTTAGCTTTCTACTTAAGTTTAGATGCTGTTAAATGACTAATCTCAATATTAGCCTTTTCTTGGAACATGTTCAGTACACATGGTCATAATCTGATGAAATTTTTCCATTTCGTAAAAACAGGGTGTGTCACGTATATTTTCTATTTCACGGAATATTTTAACTGTCAACTCTCGCCCAGTTATATTTCAAAATATTTTGCAAAATTTTTTTTCAATACTTTTGCATTTCATTTCTCCTTTTAACATATTAAAGTATTTGGATTTTTGTTATATTGCTATATTTATGAGCTAATTAGTGATTTGTTTATTAACAAAGAACTTCTACTGTTGACCTTTAGATGGATCTTTAGTGTATGGTTTTCTCAAACCAAATCAGGAAGGTAAGTCACATTATTTAAGTTACTTATCTTGAAATTCTTTTCTGTTAAAGGAAACAGTTAAATAAGGTTGTCAAAAATGAAAAGCCAGAACTGCCTATCGTCTTAAAATTATCCCCACGGAAGTTTTAAAATAGATTATTGTAATTTAAATCAGGCAAAAGGACTGAAAAGAACTCTTTTTTTTTCATAAAGGTTCTTCTTATGGCCCTTTTACTGGACCAACAGTAATAGGTATGATACCTGGAGATAGCAAAAATACAAAATGGAAATCTCTAGAGATCAGTAATAGTAAATATGATGCAAGCCATTTTGTACGAGTTTGTGCAGAAGAAAGTTTAAAGCAGGTAGATATTTTTTTCCTTAGAGAAGGTGACTTCTTTTCACTTTTTATTCGTTCTCATTAGAGTAAACCTATCCTAAAGCGCCCTATCATTTAAAAACTCAGCCGTATTTTCAAAATTTTAATGAACATTGAGTTCATATTGAAAAAATAAAAGACGCTAATTTTTTACTTAAATGCAATTAAATTCCCATCGTTTTTAACATTATAGTTGAGTGCTTGTAGTTTTTAATGGCAACATTAAAATGCACACAGTTGTGTCATTCAAACAAAGTCTTTTTTTTTTTTATTCTGAATGGTAATGAGTTGTTATTATATTTTTCAAATTAACAAATTTAATGAAAATTAATTATCTTAGAAGAATAACCTGTTGAATAATTGTTAAGCCAAGTTTGTGAACAAGTCAAAAGAATCCAGTGAGTTGGTGAACAATGCATGACATAATTACCTTGTATAGAAAAGTATTTAAATGAATAAAGAATTTATAGCTATTGTAAAGTTTAACCTTTAATTCAATTTTCAAGTACTAATTAGTTAACTTTTTTTTTTGGCAGATTCAATTTACTTGTTCTTTTTAATAAGTTATAGACTAATACATAATATCTGGTAGACTTAATATTGCCACAATGTCTCAGCATGCAGATCAAGACATTATTAATGCCAGCATAGCTAATACTGTCCTTGTTGCATCTCCTATAAATAATTTTGTAAGGAATTTAGCTAACTGAAGGGATTTTTGTAGATTTATAGAAAAATAGTAACAATGATAATAATAATAATAATAATAATAATAATAATAATAATAATAATAATAATAATAATAATAATAATAATAATAATAATAATAATAATAATAATAATAATAATAATAATAATAATAATAATAATAATAATGATAATAATAATAATAATAATAATAATAATAATAATAAATAATAATAATAAATAATAACAATATTATTATTATTATTATTATTATTATTATTATTATTATTATTATTATTATTATTATTATTATTATTATTATTATTATTATTATTATTATTATTATTATTATTATTATTATTATTATTAATGATAATTATGATAATGATATTGATAATATTAATGAAAGTGACAGTGATAGTGATAATGATAATGATAATGATAATGATAATAATATTGATAATGATAATGATAATGATAATGATAATAATAATAGTAAATCATAAAAAAAAAAAATAACAACAGGCGGCAATTGAAAAATGACACTGGATTTAAGGTATGATCTAATACAAACAGGAAAAATATTTTAGAAGGTATTTTTTTATATATGTTATGTGTTTTTATATAGAAAAAGGAATAAAAAACAAAGTTCAAAACAAAAAGAGATTAGAAAAGGTGTGCATGAGTTTTATTTAAATTACAGAAATGCTGGTAAAAAAATCTCTTACTATCACTTCAAAATTGAGAATGTACCTAGTAGTACTATCTGCAAGGTAATTAAACTTACTGAAAGTGTATCTGGTTAGCAAAGATTTCAAGGAACTTGAGGAAAAGGTAAATAAATGACCAAGACAAACACTAAAAGGCTCAAACTTATGTTTTACCATAAAGACTGAGTTTCTCAACGACAGGCAGCTAAAAAAGCTCTACTGTGCTGAGCAACACATCAGTAAAACAAATAAAAAGAAAAAAGTTAAACCAAGAAAAAAAATGACATTTCTAAAACATTCTGATCAGGAAAAAGCTGTCGCTAGAACTAAGTGCAGTCAATTGTGTCAGAAATTCAAAAATCGTAAACCAATCATTGATGAGGAGTCTTATTTCACGTTAAATCACTCCAGTATCAATAGAAATGATAGATTTCATACTAG
The DNA here is from genome assembly GCF_058129835.1 of Hydra viridissima. Classification (NCBI taxonomy): domain Eukaryota; kingdom Metazoa; phylum Cnidaria; class Hydrozoa; order Anthoathecata; family Hydridae; genus Hydra; species Hydra viridissima. Next base: position 18,466,673 of record NW_028324304.1, read on the forward strand.
CAATGTAAAATCTTCTCCATCTACAGTTAAATACAAAACAAAACACAAGCTTCAAAAAAATTTCTTCTATGGATTGCTTTTTCAGCCCTATTTTGTGCCTAGTGGACTGGCTGTAAATCAAAGAATCTATTTAAACAAATGCATTTAGAAGAGACTTATTCCATTCATTGATAAGTATCATTCAGATGGTGCATATGTATTCTGGCCCGATTTGGCATCATTTCACTATGCGAAAACAGTAATCACATACCTAAACAAGAAAAAAGTGCATTTTGTTGAGAAAGCGGATAACCCTGCAGACTTGCCAGAATGTCATCCTATCGAAAGTTTTTGGAGCATTTGAAAGGCCTTGTCTACAAAAATAAGTGGTATGCAGAAAATCTTAAAAAAATCATGCTCTAGAATCAATTACTGCTACATAAAGTTAATATTGAGCTCATGTGGAGTTTAGCTTAGTTTATACCACGCCTAATTGATAAAGTCAGAAGGAATGGTTTAATTGAAAGTCACTGATTTTTTATACAAAAACTAGAATAGAAATACTTCCTAAAACATTTTTCCTTTTTGTTTTAGCTTATACCTTAAAGGAAATATGTCCTGTTAAATCCAGTCTCGTTTTTCAGTTGTCACCCGTTAAAAAAATTTTACTTCTCGTAGACTATTATCGAAAAGTTACATACCAAAAGTATAACTTTATTCTGTTTTAGGGAAAATTGCTATATCATAACGATTTAATTCTATTTACATTAGTTAAAGTTTATTTAAGCGATATTCCTTTAATGTATCGTCGATCCGAGTTTACGTGTGAACGCTACAAGGAACATTTTGAAGAATATTTTGTTCCGGTAACATTTCTTCCGGAATAATGTTCCGTCAAACGTCGCTCGCGTGAACATGGTATAAATGAAATTTTTGAAAGAAGAAATCAAATTATTATTAATGAAGAATTTTGTCAATGTTTTGACATAGACAAAGTTCTTCATTAATAAAAATTTTTTAATTTTGTCCCAGATTTGGTAATTATTATGTGGTTTATATTCGTTAAAATTGCGTGGTTTGGATTAAATGATTTTTATGTTGCTTTCTATTTAAAATGTGGTATTATGCTGGCATTCTTTAAAAGACAACAACAGTAGTGTGAAGGAACTTCTACGTTAGTGGTAAAAAGAACTCTTGGCAGTGTTGACTATAGACACAATTGATATACAGAAAGTAAATCAGTAAAATCATTAAAGAATGTTTTTACGAACTGTATCAATACTCAAGTTTTGTATCTTGATCTGGATACAAGTACAATAACTGAGCAACTGATTTCACCACCAGAACATCGTTTTTTAGTTTGTGTTTGGCTGCTAGGAAACTTTATTTGATGACCAGGATTTGATGATTGGCTAAGGTCAAAACGTGTTCTATAATTTCTAGGGAAGAGGTTCAGATGGAAACAGTTCAAACAAGACATTAAAAAGCTTGGGTTTTATTTAAACAAAAGTTTTAGAACCCAATTTTATTCCCTTTGTTCAATATTTGCAAGATTGTCATGATGTAAAAAATTGATGTTTTTTTGCAAGTTGCAGTTTTGCTAAAAAGGAGGCAATAAGAAATGCAAGGAATTTGTTGCTATTAACACAAGAGGTTATTGTAAATAAAGACTAAAAAAGTAATTGTATAATAAAGTTTTTATAAATGCAAATTACAAAACTATATATTTACTATTTAATTAAGAAAAAAAGAAACACAACTAAAGCGTCTTTATGCTAACAACATTGGCCCATTTTTTGCCCTCCTCCCTCCAACCCTGTCCAGATATCAGAAACTCCCTTTTTAATTAAGGAATTTTAAAAAAAGTTTCCTGCTGCAAAATTAAATCAGCAGAACTGAAGTGGTTATTTTGGTGAGAGTTTTTTAAATTACACTTTTGCTTGAAATTAGGTTCTAAGCCAACTTTAATTTTGAAAACTCTTGCAATACCAAAACTTATGCCATTACTTATTGCCTGTAATCTATTCAAGTACTAGTTTGTTGCCTCTTAATTGTAAACAGCAAACAGACTGATGAAGATCATAGGGTGTAGTGAGTTGCATCCTATGAGCGTCTTGATTTTTATTTTCTGATGTTGTTTTCATTTTCTATTCACAATTTACTAATTTTTCGATTTAGCTAAATTTATGACTTTGTTCCCAGGTACAAAGCTTGCATTAGTGTACAAACATGAAAAAAATGATTTACAAATCTTTTAACGAGATCTTAAATTTATAAAATTGTTATGAACCTTATAAACCAAAGTGAAGTTTTATCAAATTTATCAGAAAAATTATTTCATCTTTTAAATATTCATAGTGTTCAACTAACAGATAAAAAAATTTCTTTACTATTTTTAGTCGGATAGATGTGACATGCTTAACGCCAATCAATATCCAGACTTAAAGTTTGCTACAGGAACAGGTTATATTAGTTTGTTCTAAAAGTATATTAGGGTAAAGAATTCTGTAATTTTATGTGATTAATTTTGTTTCTGCATGGTAGTTTTGAAAATTAATTCAGTTTCTGTCTAGCAATAATGTTTATGGAGATGTGCTGGATGCAGTGTGTTCCATCTCACTGGTAGAAACCAAAAGTACTATCTAAAAGCTTAAACAAACTACAATTAAACTTACATGCTTGAACGTACCACAACTACATACCACGTTCAAAAGTTCAGAAACGTTTTTGTCTTTTGTGGGTTAAAACATAACTACTCACCAATCACCAAATACAATTGTCCGTCATGGTTTCATCTCTTTTTCCTTGAAAACGCTTCTTAATCAACATTAAAAATCAATATTTTCCCCCGTGTTTTTCACTAACAGTTCCTAGATTTGGACAGAGGAAGTCAAGATGAGAGTGTAAATAGTACAATTTTGGGTGGCACTCTGCAGCCCAACTCCCAATAACTCTCAAACAGCTCTTTCCAATCGTGTTGTTTCCTGGAAATCGGAAACGACATACTTGAATGGGTGCATTTTTTTTTTACTTCTGGTCCAATAAAAGTTTGGCATCTGATGTTTTAGGTTGTTTGATCTATTATTTGTGATCCAGTACCTTGAAAAATTGTTTGATCAAGTCCAGTTTTATTTGGAACGAAGGCAGAAGAATTTTTAGCAGTTATTTCTTAGTCAGGTTGACGTGAGATGTTTATATAATTGCACATTTTACCTAAACTAAACATACACATCCAATAACATAATTCACAAACGTGGCAGAAGCAGTTTGGCGGTAACTTACAATATTTAAAAGCCATATAACAATATTTAATATAAAGTCATTTAACAATTTTTAGTTCCCTAAAAAAACAAGAAAGAAAAAGTAATCACGATTTGTAATTACTTTTTCTTTCTTGTTTTTTTAGTTCCCTAATAAATCCAGAAAGAAAAAGTAATTACAATAAGGAAAAAAAATCGTTCACTGGAGCAAACTAAATGCATAAAGCAACAGGAAAATAAACGCCACCATTAAAACTGCCGCAATCGGTTGAAACAAACTTTTGATGCGTTGCGAGATCAGATAGTTTAAATTTTATTACTAATAATATTGTCATAAAGTTAAGGCTGAATAATCCATGTATGAGATAAATATGCCTAGGGGCACCAGGCTATATGTATTGGCACAAAATGGTTAAAACATTTTTGATATTTTCTATTGATCGGATCAGCAGTTAGTTTGAAATTCAGCTTAGATAGTACAGATGACTCTTCAATTCAATTGTGTTTGGCAATTGAAAGCCATGAGATTAAAGAAGGTGAAATAAACTTTAACAAATTAACTTAAGTATAAAAATTTACTATTGATGCGTTTGTAACGGTGGGTTTAGATTTTGTAAAATTGCTCTCTTGTCGATGTTTCCTCTCATTTTCATATTAGTCGTTTGTATACTTTCAATAGTTATTATTCTTTTTTTTTTTTTTCTTTTTTTATTAAATAGAGAGCACATGATATTTCAGCTGAAATAATTTTGAAGGTGCTGATGATTTTGATGAATTTGAAATTAGCAGATGTTTTGGGGATATTTATATTTACAATAGCAGTTTTAAACTTTATTCATGTTTAAATGAGCTTAGGTCTGATCAAATTTCTTTTAGATTACATAATAAGAGCAGCTTTTTTGACTGATATCATGAGAAATTCTGTTGTTTGATTTTTCAACACATTTTCCAGTTCACCTGGATTGCGCTCTAGTTTAGGAATTCATTTACATAAGATTTAATTTAGAAATTGGTATGAAACTAATCAATAAACATCATCAACGTAGAATTCTTTTTTTTTTAATGCATTTTACTAGAAAATTCTTTTTGGTTTTGTAAAAATTGATTGTAAATATGATTACTTGTGTGAGCTTTGAAAAATTCATAACGCAAAGATTTGTTACTAAAAAGGAGCATTTATCTCTTTTTTTGTTATTCCTAATTCATTACGTTTTATTTAACAGTGAACTGTAATAAAATGCTTACATAATAGTGCTTCATTGGTATATGTTTTATTTGAGGATTGCTGGGTGGATGACCTGCTAAATTTAAATTGCTCAGTAAATAATTTTTTTTTGTTTTTGAGGTAAGTTTACAAAGTTACATTTCCAAACATTTCATTATTCTGCATCTTCCTCAAACATAACTTGATAAGACTTTACAGACTAATATAGTTTAGTTAAAAATAAATTTGAACAGATTCAGTTAAAAATAGGTCTGAAGTGATTCTTTTAGTAGTTTAACACTCCATAATTTTTGATAATCCAGGAATTATCAAGAGGCATGTGGAATTTAAAATAGCGTGTAACTCAAGTTTCATTCCAACAAAGCAAATATTTTATTCAAGGCCTTTTAGCATCCTAACCAATATGTTTCAGTTACAATAAATTTATGACCAGTTCTTAAGTTAATAACAATTTATTAAGCAAACATCAGGTTAAAAAGAAAGCGAAGAAATGTAAAACCTAATATTTTTGGTTTAATTTTTATAAAAATTTATTACCTCTGTTCGGATGAATATAGCATAAATTACCATTAATTAGATAATTTTGGGTGCTTGCTTTTTCTACAAACAAGTTTTTGTATCAAAAAAGTTCTGAAAATTGTGCTTGTTTTGCTGAAATGTCATGATAAGTTTGTGGAAACACAGAACACTTTGACATTTTTGTTATGGATTTTCGAAATTCACCACTATTGTATATTAAAATCACTTGTATTACAATCAATCATAAGCATAATTAAAACGTTTGTTAAATGTTTTTTAGATCATGGTATATGGACGTCCAGTGGCAAAAAATGTGTATTTCCATTTGTGTTCAAAGACGTGGTGTTTCAAAAATGTACAAATGAAGGTATATTTCAAAAAAGCTATTGGTGCGCCACTAAAGTCAACTCTAACAACGTCCAGGAAGAAAATAGTGATTGCCTTATTGGTATGACCTAATGTTATTTCGTTATAATTATGAGATTGTTCTGTTTTGAATTGTTTTTGCTAATAACTTAAAATTGAAATAGATTGAAAAAATATGTCTATTTTTATTATAGATTGTTACTCGTGCATTTTTTTTCTTTTTTCCTTTTTTTTTTTTATTATAACTTTGAAAACAAATTGACTGTAACACTTTTAGATCAATCGTGGTCTGAAAAGATCAAATCTATGTCAATTCCTGAATATTTTGAAGTGGTTCTTTATTCTTTAGAGGAATTTAAAGGTTGGTAAATTTTCAATGATACAATAAATCAACTAGCGGCATAATAGCCACTGATGAATGTGCACTGCTGCAAATGCCGGGGGATCCTTTTAAGAACCTTTTTTCTTCAAAGCCTTCTTTTAACGGCATAAGAATTTTATTAACTCCATCAAAGTAGCTAATATTTTTTCAGCACATAGGCGGTATTTCTATGAAATTTGGCTCTACGCCCTTTTTTTTAAGGTTACTGCATTAAAGATAGTGGTGTTTTTCGTGTGATTTAATGCCAAATTAGTGGTTTTTAGCCTCACTCACTTTTTTCTCCGTACTTGGTTCCATTTATCATTTATTCATCATTATAAAAGAATAAAGGAACGAAAAATTTTGACATTATGGCATTCTTAAAACCGTTACACTGATGTACTTGCAACTAAAAAGGGTGTTAGCCAATATTCGAGTTTGGTTGTTTCCAAAGCATGGATCTCCTTCTGCAATGCATTTGGATTTATCAAAACTTTTCAAATTGGGGATGAGATTGATGTATTTTCCTTGTTCGGAACATTTTTTTTGTTCTAAAAGTTTATGAGCAGCGGTAGCTGTAAGCAGTTGAGAACCTATCATTTTCATTTAGTTTTCTAGATAAGCCTTTTTTAACTATACAGGTATGACAGAACTGAAAAGACACCATGAAAAAGTATATTTCGACTCTTATTTAATGAGTGATGTGAATAAATCTTTATTGGATTTACAAAGGTTTTACATTTCAGATAATATATCCAATGTAATATATATCTAAATGTTGCCAAGGCCAAATCTAGCATAGTAGATTTCTCTGATTTTCAGCTAAGCCTTGTTGTTGGTCAAAGTTTAAGTGGACTCCCACTTTCTACTGTTAATAGAGTCATTTTGCAGTTCACCAGGGAGGGTGAGGAATGCACGTCAACACAACCTCGTTGTACAGGGGTTGTACTCAGACATTGCAAATAAAATCCATGTTGTAATGCCTCAGACATAGCAAATAAAATCCATGGTATCTGTCAGGTATTTTCATTAACCAGGTAACTATGGCAGAGCTGAAATAAAGTAGTCACTTTTTGGGGAGCATGCCTAAAAGTGTTCAGCCATTGAAATACGCGAAATGGATGTCAACTAAGCATTATTTGCATTGTAATCATTTAAAAAGTTGTTAATTGTATCGTTTGCCATTTTCAAAATAACTTTTGGTTTATTAAGTGTTTACTCTATCATGTCTGCTGGTTTACTCTGTCATGTCTGTGTTCGTTGTGGAATTTACCAATATGCAATTTTACATCTTCAAATGCACCTTTTTACTTTCACACACACACACACACACACACACACACACACACACACACACACACACACACACACACACACACACACACACACACACGCACATATTATTGATACCCCTAGCGTATTACCAAAGTTTGTTTTCAAACTCTCACGTGTTCAGGCGAGGATCCAGGAATTTGTAACTGTGTGGCCAAATTATATTTTCACGGTTGAAACTTCGATAAAAGATCGATATTTTAATATTTTTTCACAGCGCTTATTGATTGAATAAAATGTCGGTAACGTATTATAAGAACTGTTTTGGCCATGGTAGGAATCTCTTTAGCCAAAATCCGTAAATTAAGGCAGACAAATTTAAAATTTTAGGGATAATCCTTAAGCGAAAAACCCCTAAACTAACGTGGCTGCGCTAAATTTAAAGTATGCAGCCATTGCCACAATGGCCACCCCTTAGATCCGCGCCTGGTGTTTGATCTTTATTGCTATAAGAAAGTGAATATATGTAAACATGATATTAAAGAATAATTCTATGTTGAAAATTATGATGTTAAGTTTATATGCTTGGTTATCTTTAGTATATAATATTAAAACTGCAATTTTAAGTACGACAAATATACATGCCTATTGATTTATGTAGTGCTGTTAGTTTATTTTTGATCGCTTTTGCAGGTAAGTTGTTTAATTTTTTTTCGTCTGCACCTCAGGAGTAAAATTTGTAATGTTTTAACAGCTTCTTTTTTTGTTCTATTTCAAAAGTTTTCCAAAAATGCCTAAGAGCTATTTCTAAGACCTATTATTAACAGCTTTAGGTGTCTCGTGTCAAAAGAAAACCTTTCATCTCATGAAACAAATGAAATAAAACGCCTTGCGTTTGCAAAATCCATACGTTTCAAAAGCACTAGATTTGTGGAAAACAGTTTTATGGTCTGATGAAAGTAAATTGAAACTAAAGGATTTCAAGAAATGACTAAATGTATTGAAAAGAAATATTGTAAAAGCAACCATCAAACACGCAGGGGGTAATTTACTTGTTTCAGTTATAATGGAGTAGGTAAGTTCATATTGAAGGAAAATGAACGAGACACAATATAAATATTTTTCGAAACAACTTTATGCCCACTGTCAGTGTATTAGAGTTACCGAATCGATTTGTCTTCAAACAAGACAAAGATCCGAAACATACCAATAAGATTCCCAAGGTTTTTTTCGAAGAAAATGATATGGAGTTGTTCGATTGGCTGCTAAAAGCACGGATATCAATCCGTTGAAGTTTTTTAGAACTGTTTGGATAACAAAATTAATAGGGATGAACACAGTGCCAACAAACAAAATTTCTACTTTGCTTTGGAGATAGCTTGGCATTTTTCTTAGTAACAAGATTTAATTTTGCAAATGTAATAATTTACCTTACTAATAGTTGATACAATAATTTCTTTTTAGGGTTTGAGTAAAATTGTCGCATGCTATATATATATATATATATATATATATATATATATATATATATATATATATATATATATATATATATATATATATATATATATATATATATATATATGATTTTAGGTGATGCTTATGGGCCATATTATGGTCCCAATACACTTAATAAACTTTGTGCGCCGAATGCTGCGAAGTCTATGAAAATCTCGTACACCAAAACTAAGACAAGTGGAATGGTGCTTATATGCTCTGAAGAGTCCATGAACGGAATGTGCGATTACATCCCGGAAGCGGTGAGCTGTGTTTAAAGAGGATTTTCTATAAGAGTTCTTTCTTTTATGTAATTTTGTAACGGACTAGCTCTTTCTGAATTTTGCACATTTTGAGTTTTAAAATATTTTCTAGGATTACAAAGATTTGAAAATTAAAGGCTGCGATTGGGAAAAGAAAATAAAAAGCATGCGCGTGCCAGAAGGTCTTTCTGTCACGATGTGGATAAATCCAAATTTTGAGGGGATGGTTGTTGGTCCCTATTCTGGCTCAATTTCGATTCCAAACATTGATGGCTCATCTGGTGATATTTTAATTCGTTCGATGAAAATTGAAAAAGTAAAAAATCAGATATCTTTACAAACGGCGCGAAAACGCACTTATCACCATCGTTAAAATAAACGAACGCTTTCCGTGCAGTCGATTGTTTAGTTTTTTAAACCATTATTTCCCCTTTTTACATTTTTTATGTTTGTTTCTTTGAAAGATAATAAAGTTCAAATGTTTCGTGAAAAATCAATTACCAATAGAGCACACCTAATTTAAAAAATCATACTTTCAATTTTTTAAATTAGGTGTGCTCTATTGGTAATCAAGAACCGGGAAGACTTAAAAAAGGTTTTTTTATACAATGAGTGAACTAAAAATTATCATCAATCTAAGGTAGGGGTATAAAAAATGATGTGAAGAAGTAAAAGATATTTTGTTTTATGGTGGAAAGTCCACCTACTAGTACAACTGCTACTACTACTAATACTACTACTACTACCACTACTACTACTGCTACTGCAACTAACTACTGTTTTTCTATGTGTAAAAGTAGGGTAGAAATGATGATTGCATAAAGGCAAGATAATTTGTAGTACAACAGTAGTGGGCCTGAAAGAACCATTCTTGTTGTACTACAAATGTTCAACAGTAGTGGGCCTGAAAGGTCATTTTAAACTGCTTACTAACTTAAACCTTTATGATAAGGCTACAGTTTTCTATAGTTTTAGTTGCGATGATGCAAGCGATTTTTGCAGTTTCAGGAAAGTGGGCCTCAAATTTTTAAATACGAACTGAGAGCGGTATATTTAAGTCGACTGAAGTCTTTTTTTTAGCGATTTAAGTAGACTGACAGAGAAGAGTGGGGCTATAATTGCTACATTTTGTACTAGAATGGAAAAACGAGGTTCAGTGCACCTCACGCAATAATCGATGTTATGGGAAAACTTTGCCATTAAGAGCTTAGTCCAAATAACCATACCTCATACTTCTCTAGCCGTGACTGGTGAAAACAAAAATTTAGTACACATATTTTTAACATTAAATTTAGATGCCTGTAAAAAAAAAAATCATCAGCTTTAAAATCGGAAGGGGGCTGTAATAGAATATCACCGCACCTCAGAATATCACCGCACCAGTAGAAATAATGAAAACGAGGATGCGTTTTGAAGTAATAGAACTTAGTAGGGTACCGAGTGCGTCCGAATAATACAAGAACGTTCATAGTTTATAATAATAACGCAACAAATACATAAATGAAATTCATTATTAATATGTTGGTATATACGAAGTCCGCAAGACATGGTACTGTAATTTAATTTTTAATTCTAAAATTGATGATTTTCTAGTAATATTTTACATATTTTCAACCAGATGTTATGCAATATTTTATATATCTATATGAGGGGATGTTACATTCTAAGCACTATTTGGTTTGTTGTTTTTTAACAAAATACAAGGGCGATTTGATATTCTACACATATAATAGTAGCATGCCAATATTTCTTAACTTTATTAAGGGGAGGTGATATTCTAACATTCTAAGCACTATCTAGTATGTTGTTTTTTAAAAAAATACATGGGCGATGTGATATTCTAAGCATTTAATACTGATAGTATATAATACAGTTTTTAATTTCATTAAGTTGATGTGCTGTTCGTAGATTCTAGGCTGCAAATACAACTATGATAATTAGAAAGAAAATACATTGAAAATGTTTGTTTTGTTGTTTTTGATTATATTTAAAAAAAGAGCTCAGTAATTTATCTATGTTCTACATAACTATTTTCTTTTTTTTCTTTTATGATGTTTGCATTGCTTATCTTAATTGCAAGGCCTAAAGTATTTTTGATTTTTCTAAAATTATTAATTAATCTTCCTTTTTTTCCCTTGATTTTAGGTTCTTAATCTTCCTAGTTGTAGAATCACAATAAAAACCGTCAGTTTGTCAGGTTGTCTATAAAGTACACATTTATGTACAGTTTATAGACACCCCCAACGCATACAGTTTTGTAAAGAGAAAGGGTGTTAAAGATAACCTTATAAACATGTTTGGCTGTCTTATTTACAAGTTTTTTCTTAAACCTGATTCTTGATTTTAACAAAAGAATCTGTATTATTCCTCTGCCTTTTACTTGTCTGTATGTTTTTAAATGCCATTTTAAATTGAGCTTGATTAATTAAATCCATAATGTACAATTAACAAATAGTTTGACTTATTGATATTTTATGATTTTATTCTCCACTTTTTATTTCAATTGCTATTTGGATCTATATTAATCAAAACTAAATATTAAGAGAACTTGAATGCCACTACATCTTTTATGAACCCATTAATTAAAAGCTGTACAAGTAATAGCGTTTTGTAGATTACAACCCCAGGCTAATAAAGTTAAAATTTGTAATAACCCTTATTTATACATATATATATATATATATATATATATATATATAAAATATTATATTATAATTATTTAAACGATTTTTTTTTTTATATTCTGTAGTTTAATTAATTTTTTTTTTCCATTTTAGATTTGGTACCGAGCAGCAGTTTTACACAGAAGTTTTTATATCTAGAGTTAGAAATTTGGAAACTTGAAAAACTCAACAAGGTTGCTGTTCAAGTTTAATGACGATGATGAAAACAAAATCCTACTTTAATAATATTTTTAATTTTGAAATTGAATGTACAATCAATAGTAAATTATACTGAAGAAGAGTTGAAAACTAGATTGAACTTTCCTAAACCAATAATTAAAATCTAAAAATATAGAAGAAAATTTCTGGTCGTTGTGCTGTTTTTTCCTCATATAAAGTAACTTTATTATTTTGCAGCTAATTTAGCCATTATATAATATTAAAATAAACAACCGGCTAAAGGATTTTTATATGTTTTACTTTGTATTTGTTTTTTTTAATATGATGTTTACATTGCTTGTAATTAGTTAGTAAATGTGAATCAAAGAAGAAGAGAAGATGAAATTGAGCTTCATATTTATAATGATTACTCTCTACTTATTTCGTTGTTAAGAAATTATAGTTTACGGTACTTTATAATAAGCTTTTGACGCTCAATGTAAGAGGACTTAAAAATAATTAATTAAGCACTTAACAACGTTTTATTTAACCTGCTTTTACTAAAGTATATTCTTATTTAACAGTATCATAAAATAATTTTGTAAATCACTTTTTGGCTCATAATCTAAACATGACTAAGATTATGAGCCAAAAAATTCGATTTTAATGGCGCCCCAAAAAAATAGAGAATTTTTTATTTTTGAGTAACCAAAATTATTACCCCGAGCAACATTCATAGCAACTGTGCAACATAGCAACTTTTAACCTTGGTAAAAATTGTTATTTAATTACCTAACTTATTATTTCACCACAACAAAATGTGCATTTTATATTAGTATACATTACAAACGTGTTATTTCAAAATTGAATTTTGCAAAAACGCTATAATTATAAATTTATTAATTTCAATTTTTGTTGGAATGCACTCTTACGCAATTGTAATTGTGAAATGTCACGCACTAAAAAGTATATATAAAGCTTTAAATGTGCGATTTCATTAGTCACACAGTGGTGGAACAAAAGTTCTAGTTTTTGCCTCATCAGATCTGTAATGCTGACAAAACGGAGATAAAAACATTTTAAGTGTCCTAACACAAACGTGCTAAAATGGTTGAACACAAAGTATCTGTCAGTGTAACTTAGTCTTTATAGTTATTCTTTTATAAACATTCTGTAAGTGCATTTCAAGACTTTCATCATTAACATTTTGAGGTAATTTTTAACAAGTAGCTTATGTTGGTTTCAACCCGACAAGTGAAAAGATGATTTTTTTTTTTCAAAATCAGGTATAGTGTCTTGCATTTATTTATTTTCTGTGTTTTTGAACAGCATTAATATAAGGTATTGAATTATTTTCATTATCCTATTTATATTTTTAATCAAAAAGATCACAAAGTTAGACAATTTAGTTTTTTGTGTGAAGGGTATATGTTTATCGATACTTTTAAGGTTACAAAATTGGATTTTTTCATCCAAATTCTTATCCACATTTACACCAGCAACAATGTTTAACAAGATCAGTTCCCTGCAAATTTTAACTCAAAATTGTTTCCTAGAGCTAGAACAATAAAGGCAACTAACAGCGGAAAGAAGAAAATTGCCGCCGGTATTTTAACATATACTTTAGAAAATCTCTAGGTGTTAGACGAAAGCAAATCCAAGAAGCAGAAAATGAAAGATACTTGTTTTTAGAGACGAAATTTCCTGGCGGCAAATAAAGAACAAAACAGTAACAATGCCGCGAACTTGTTTTACCTTTTAGCTTTTTTTTATCGTTTATTGAATGTTTTTTGAGTAACAAAGGAGCTTTTAATTTCTTTAAAAATATTTTCAAAATCGTTTTGGATCTTAAACTTATCATTTTTTTACCTGTTTTATAAAGAGTTGGTTCTTCAAATAAACTACTGTACCAATAACCAGTGATTAATTCAATATTTTTATGGTGTGAACTTGTTCGATATATATTTGGTTATTTCAGTAGTTATTGTTGTACTAAAATAACTGCTGTTTATTTCAGTACATTTAGTATCCGCTGTTTATTTTAGTACAACATGAAGTATTGAAATAATTGCTTTTTATTTCAGAACTCTGTGAAATACTGCAATAACCATAAAAAATACTTGTAGTATATTGAAAGAAAAATTCATTATTTTATTTGTTGGATTATTATTTTACAATATGGTTTACAATATTATCATGATATAACAATATTAGCATTTAACGTTTAGATAAACAGTAACAATTGCATTTTACATTTGTATAACATTAATAATAGTAATTTAATTTTAAATTTATTTTAACGCTTTTTTCTTCAATTTTTTACAACCAGATGCTCTTCCTGGCATTGACCGTTTCTTCAGATCAAGACTGACGGTTTTTATTGTGATTCTACAACTAGGAAGATTAAGAACCTAAAATCAAGGGAAAAAAAGGAAGATTAATTAATAATTTTAGAAAAATCAAAAATACTTTAGGCCTTGCAATTAAGATAAGCAATGCAAACATCATAAAAGAAAAAAAAGAAAATAGTTATGTAGAACATAGATAAATTACTGAGCTCTTTTTTTAAATATAATCAAAAACAACAAAACAAACATTTTCAATGTATTTTCTTTCTAATTATCATAGTTGTATTTGCAGCCTAGAATCTACGAACAGCACATCAACTTAATGAAATTAAAAACTGTATTATATACTATCAGTATTAAATGCTTAGAATATCACATCGCCCATGTATTTTTTTAAAAAACAACATACTAGATAGTGCTTAGAATGTTAGAATATCACCTCCCCTTAATAAAGTTAAGAAATATTGGCATGCTACTATTATATGTGTAGAATATCAAATCGCCCTTGTATTTTGTTAAAAAACAACAAACCAAATAGTGCTTAGAATGTAACATCCCCTCATATAGATATATAAAATATTGCATAACATCTGGTTGAAAATATGTAAAATATTACTAGAAAATCATCAATTTTAGAATTAAAAATTAAATTACAGTACCATGTCTTGCGGACTTCGTATATACCAACATATTAATAATGAATTTCATTTATGTATTTGTTGCGTTATTATTATAAACTATGAACGTTCTTGTATTATTCGGACGCACTCGGTACCCTACTAAGTTCTATTACTTCAAAACGCATCCTCGTTTTCATTATTTCTACTGGTGCGGTGATATTCTGAGGTGCGGTGATATTCTATTACAGGGCACAGCGGTCATTTTTTCCCAAAACTGCGTAAAATCTAAAAATATATTTGATTTCATTTTTGTGTTGAAAAATCAAAAATAAGTAAATTTTTTTATCAGTAAACTCATTTTAATTAAAAAATTATCAGAAAAAATTTTTTTTTTTTTGAAAGAACTTGTTTAAAAGAAGTTTATAATTTGTGTAAATAATATTTTACTTACGGTATTAATTTAAATTTTCTCTTGTTTTTACAAATTCTATTTGGTGATTTATATTTTACATTACATTTTATTTATATATTATATTATCTAGATTTATATATCATATTATCTAGAAACTTCCTGTAAATAATATAAAAGTTACCAAAATAATTTTCCAAACGACTGAACAAAAACAAAGGCTATTTTTTTTAAAAATATTATGTAAACAAAAAAAAAGAAAGTTTTTTCCAACAAAGGAAATCATTATCTTTTTGTTAAAATGACTAACAGGCGCAAAGAAAATTATTTTAGTATGGCAAAATATAAGTTCGGCTGGAATTCTGCCATTAATATCAAAAATAAACAATTTTTTTTTAGGTATATCATAAAAACACTGATTTTAATTTCTATTTAAATTAATTATTTTAAAATTATTGTTATTATTAATCTTTATTTATCTAAACACGCACAAACTTAAAGATCATAATGAAAGAGTCGGATTTTCTGAAACATCTGAAAAGTATAGCAAGAAAATATAATAAGAAATGTAAAAAGACAAATTTTAAAGGTGACATTAAACCCCCATTAAATTTGAGCAAAAAGCAATTAATAAAAAGAATGATAAAACCTACAATTCTAATCTACAACCTAAAAAAGAAATAACTTTGATTCCTGATGAGTTGTTGCAATACATCACCCTCACCCTTCACCTACCACGCTCACAGCTGGGGCGACGATTTACATTAACTATATATCTAACTCGTGCTTTCGCAATAAAGCAAATTTTTTGCCAGCTAGGTTAGTTTTGCCAGCATAAAACGACGCAATGATAAATCAAAGCAAAACAAATATGAGTTATTGTCAGTTTAAATAAAACGGCTACTGGCATTAAATGCTTTAAAAACTTGCTTCCCTATTTTCTTAGGGAATTTTTGTGAAGTTAGACATCTAATTAATATATATCATTGCACAGGGGTCTAAAAACTTTGCACTTTCAAAGTATTGCATAAACGCTTCCCGTAAATAGTTTCGTTGCGGCCTATTTTAACGATTGTTACTGTTACAAGATTATTTACTTTCAACTTAGCTCTTGGTACTCTAAATGGTTTTAGTACTAATTGTCTAACGTTTATATTTAAAGATGTTTTTGTTATAAGTTTAAAAATAATTTACTAAGTAGTTTAAAATTAAATTTTCTCAATTCGAGTCATAAAACTACAGGACTCGAAAGACATGATTTCTTTTATTCCTGAATGTATTCTTTTTTTTTTTTTTGAGTTGTTAAGTTCTTCAGAATATTTATGTGGAAATTGGTTTATACGTAGTATTTAGTTCTGTGATCATTATTTCTCATTTAACTAACAATTTAGGAAATTATAATGGGGATTTTACCTATATATATATATATATATATATATATATATATATATATATATATATATATATATATATATATATATATATATATATATATATATAGACACACACACACACACAAACACACGCAAACACACGCAAACACATATATATATTCGTGTGTGTGTGTGTGTGTGTGTGTGTGTGTGTGTGTGTGTGTGTGTGTGTGTGTGTGTGTGTGTGTGTGTGTGTGTGTGTGTGTGTGTGTGTGATGTATTTTATTGTTGCTCCCTTTAATATTGCTAAATGTAAAATAAGGCATGTCATTTTATTTTTATAGTTTAATGTATTCTTATTTTATTTCAGTCACATCAACAATTGTACTTTTAATTTTTCCCCTAAATCTTTGTAGATGATCTTGATGGGATTTATCTGGCTCCACTAATTCTTGCTAGAAAACTTGAGACACCAATTGTTGTTTGAATATACATGTTAGAGTTATTTTATAGTAAACTTTTAAAGGTTCTGATAGTTTTGGCAAGCTAATTTTGATTTTTAAGTATGTAGTTGATGTACTTAGGGATTCCTTCTGTTAATCAGGACTCTGCAAGCTAAGCTCTGTTGTTGGATGTCACATATATTGTCAACGATCTCTCATTAAAGAAGATAATTATGGCTGCTCTCTATCTTATTATACTAAGAAATCATTTTGGTCTTAAAATGTTTTCCTTCACTTTGGTGGAGATGAAATGTTCTGAGATTCTAGCTTTTGATTTGAGATCTTTCCTAGCCACAGTCTTTATGCTGTACTTGTTCAAATAAATGTTATTTGATATTTGCCTCATAAGCTTTTCTGGATTTGTCTAACTTTTGCCTTAATGGCAGTTATAATCGACTAAGGAATAAAATCTAACTTCTTTTAACCACTAAAGTTTTGTTTTTACAGAAAATCTTTTTGATTTTTCATGAATGATGTATTATCATTACTTTTTATTGATAATGTTAAGATCATAGCAATATTTTCATTCTTTATTTCATTTTTGTTTTTGTTTTCAGCTTCAAAATGTTTTAAATTAAAACCTCTTTTTCAAAAATATGGGATCAGAAATTGTTGCATCAGAAAAAATTGCATACCGAAATTTTGCATTAGAAAATATTGTATTAGAAAAACTTTTTTTTTTTTAGCTTTAATAAGTACAATGGTTAAAATAATTAATGGAGAAATTGTGCAAGATGATGATCCACGTGCAAAAGCTTGGGAAAAAAAACAAAATTCTTCACAAAGAGTTTCATCAAATTGTTCAACTCTCAACAGTCATCCAGCCACTGAAATTGCTGAGAGATCTCCAATGGAGGAAATAAACAATAGACTTCGTGGATTTGGTGTTCCTAACTTAACTTTTGCTGGTCATGTCATAGAACCAGTGTTTTTAATAGCTGCTCTTGTTGCCTTGGTGATGTGGGGGGTACTAGGTTTACTAATTGTTGCATTGATTTGGTATTTTACAAAGTTCCATCAGTAGTTTCATCCTGTTTTCTGTTTAAAATAATTATTCATAAAATCTCATGAGCAATAACAGTTAAAATGTGCTGTTGTTGTTACTTGTTATTATTTATGTTGTCATTTTTACACCAATGTGTGAAATTCAACAATTAATTTTTTTAACCAAAGAATTTCTAGATAATCACCATTTCAGCGTTGTATTTGCTTTTTTCCTTGTGAGCAATCAGTTTGGTTGATACAGCTTGTACATTTTTAAGTACTTTGTACAAAAATAGTTTTTATTAATAGTTTGAAATGTGTAAGAAACAATGGGCTCATAGAAAAGTTAGGCCAGTGGCAGTTTGTTCATAGTATGAAATTTTCATCACAAAATGGATTGATCTATCTAGTGAACTATTTATACTGGATAAAAATCAATTGGTAAAATTATCTGGGTTGACTGAAACAGTTAAATCAATATTGATTCAAAGTCAAAAAGTAAGCACCTGTTTACAAGTATTTTGTAAATAAGCAGTTGCAGCTCTTAAAATCCACCCTGAAATAGATGTCAACATGTGTCAACAGAACTAAAGTTTAGAAAATTAGTGTTCAGGTGTAATTATTAGGTATAGAGATGCTTTATATGATATGATCAGATCTGTAGATGAATTAGTTATAAAAAAAAAAGCATTTATAGCTATGTAGTCATGTTTTTGGGAACTAAAGCACAGTTGTAGTATAATTTTTTCGCAACAAACGCATCGATAAATCACAATCTTCTCTCCAAACAAAAGCTGTCTTTACCAATTTTCTTAACAAGTTTCTCATTTATACCGTATACTTTTCCGAAATTATCCCTCAAGAATCGTCATAAAAAGCCACTAACATATATTTACAATTTTTTTTGTTTTTAATGGTAAAAACTATTGAAATTATTAGCTCCGCCATCACCTCCTCGCCGGGGGTAAGAAATTGATGGAGGGGGGCTGGAACATGCTTCCAGCCATAAACAGGAGAAGAAGGAGAAAAAATTCGATGTCAAAAATCGATAATAAATGGAACGAATTTTACGAAGTTCGAAGGTTTTTTAATTTTTTTAGACTTCGAAAACCACCGTTAACTTAGTCGAAATGGAAACGAAGTTGAAAAATTTTCATCAAACCAACTTCGGTCATCAAATTCGGCTTCGAACATCGTCCAATTTTGTTAGGACACCTTTAGCCTTGTTAAAAATGCTATTTTAAAAAATTCTTAACCTTTCTATTGACTTACGAAATGAAATACAGTTCATATCAGCATACATCAAATCTTATTTTCGCATTTATTTTTGTAATTGTCTTTGTTGTCTAAACTGAAAATCTATCGGAGTGGTTCCCGTCACCAGTTTGGTGGAGTGTCAACACTAAGGGGCATAATGAGGACTTTGCCTGAGGGAGAAGTTAGAACACTTGCCAAGAAACGAGTGGCAAGACGGAACACCACCTTGTTGGAGTTCTTCGATGAAGGTCCCAGCAGAAGAAAAGGGAATCTGTAAAGTGTTTGCTATCTCGATCTGTCGGCCAGATTTGTTGACATCAAGCTTGTCCAACCACTTCAAATTGATGCACCCGGCTCAAGCCGCCAAGGTGTACGATGCGATGGGAAACCAGCTGAAATAGAACTTTTTGTCTTCAGTTATTGTCAACATTTCAAACTTTGTCCAACTTCGATTTAATTTCATATAACAAAAGTTTTTTTTTAATAGCTAGTTTGTTTTAATTCAGATGAATGATGAAAAGACCTCGCAGAGGCACAGCTTTTTGATGGTCCCGTAGATGTCGTTGCGCAGATGGGCATATGGACATTATTTTATCATTTTTTGTTTAAAAAGTCTCTTTTTTTTTAACAGATAAAGTCTTAATCGTGATATTTAACTAACCAGACGACCTGCGATGTTATCCGATGTGCGAAGTATTAAGATTGCGTGATGGCAATTAAAAGATTAAGGTAGAAGCGTTTTATTGAAGGTAATTTTTACTATAAAAACGCTTATACATCTTGTACAGAAAGTTTAAACGCACTTTTTTTTTTTGTAAGTTATGGTAAGTTTGGACTGGTGGAAAGAGAAAATCTGATGCAAGGTCTTTGTTTTTTGTTTTGTTTTGTTGTTTTTTTCTTAGACAATTATTAATTAAGAAAAAAACACTACTTTGAAAGAATAAAACACAAAATTTTTTCTGAAATGTAATATCAAACACAAGAAATCAAAAAATTGATGAGAAGAAAGTGCAATAAAGTTTAAACGCACCTATTAATTTTTTGTCATGGAAATATGTTAATATGGGATATGACCCCCGTTGTTTTTGATACATGCTTATAATCGGCTTGCCATTGATTCAATAAGATTTTCAATCATCTTGATTAGTATTTCACAATTTTGTTAGTTCTTTTTTAAGCATTTCGTGACTAGTTATTTGCTTTTTTGTTAGTTGATAATCCATCCAGCTCCATAAATTTTCGAGCGGGTTTAAGTCAGGTGATCGTGCTGGCCAAGTCAAGAGTCGAATATTACTTTCAACGAAATAGTTAGTAATGGAATGTGCTGTATGACATGGAGCATTGTCTTGTTGAAATAACCAGTTTTGATCAGCCTAGAATAAATCGCAACTAGGGATAAGCGAATTTTCCAAAATGTCATGATACCCATACTGGTTCAATCTTCCTTCGTATATTCTATGACAGCCAACGCCTGAGCTTGATATGCATCCCCATATGCTGACAGAGCCACCACCTTTTTGAATACGGCTGTGTATGTGTTGCTTCAAATAGTTTTCCGCATTTTTGCGTCGAAAAAATCTCTTGTTTTTTCTGTTAATAATTTCAAAATTCGACTCATCGCTTAAGATAATTATTTTTGATTGTTCCGCTGAATAATTTAAACGCACTTTACACCTTTTTTTTTTTGTTTAAAACGATCGGTTAACGACAACATAGGCTTTCTTACAGCATGAAACGAATTTAATTCTTTTTTGCGTAATAACTTATTAACGTACGACTAAGTGTTTTCTCTACAAGCGAACTATTGATTTCTGCACTCAAAGCTGATATTCCTGCTTTTGGGTTGCGTCTGCTAAGCGTATAAAGCATGTTTTCATCGCGAGCTGACAGTTTTTTTGGGCGCCCAATTCGAGGTTTATCATTGATACTACCAGCCGATAAGTAATTATTTATTGTTGTACAAACGCTGAATTCAGAAATATTCAAGTATTTGCCAATTTGTCGATTGCTCATTTTCATTTTATACATGCCAATGACTTGCCATTTGATTTTCGATGAGACAGCTCTTTTACCCATGAAAATATGATCTTTTGACAAAGTTTTATCGGTTGAAAATGGCTGAAGGTTGAATCAAATCGTAGACGCAGTTTTTTTTGCAAAATAAAATAAAAATAAAGATGCAAATACAATATGCTAACGATAGCAGGCTTTTGAAGGATGAAAATACGAAAGACTGCAAGAAAAAATCAATCAATTAACAAAAGTTACGAGTTTTCCAATCAAAGTGTGTTTAAACTTTATTTAAAAAAATTCAAAGGACTTATTTGCTCCGTTAATTTTCTAATCACACTCCACCTTCTTATGGTAACATTACTTTTTTTTTTTTTTCTCTAAATCGATAAATTAAACCAGTTGTATAAATAAACATAAAAAATGCGGACTACATCTCATCATTTTATCGGGTTATCATTTCTTAAAAGAATTATACATGTTAAAAAAACAAGTGCGTTTAAACTTTCTGTACAAGGTGTATAGTTTTAATTAAACGGTGGTCTGACGAAGTAAGGCAAAGTTTTTCGCCTCGTTTGGGTAAAATTCGTGTTTTGGGACTTCGAAGTCGAAGTCAAGGTTGCGTGGACAGTCTTCGGTCAAGTTACGAAACGAAATATTATGTTGTCCGGAGTCGAAGTCGAAGTCCTTTTTTTTTTTTGAAAAAGTCCCAAGTTTAGTCCGGGGTAGTCCAAACCTGGCCTAAAGACCTGCGTGCAAATTTGGTGAGGTTATATCAAAACTGTGAATTTGTATTGAGAACACACCCACATACAAACTTTGGGCTTTAAATATTAAATATGAGTTCACCTTGCAGATATGTATGGTTTTTCTTTTTCAAAGTAATTATGTCAGATACTGCAATTTTTTTTTAACAAAAAATTTACAACTGCTTCCCAAAAAAAAGAAACAAAAAGCAAAATGTAAAAAAATTAATTACTTTTAGTTAAAAAATGTTTTGTTACGGATAGGGTTTCTGAAACGAAAAAACCGAATCCGAAAATCCGCCATTTTCTTCTCATGCATTCGAGTCCTATATCCGTTTAATGCATCCAATATCCGTATTGCTTCATGTTTAAATTTCCAACACGTTTTTTTTTTAAATTAACAAATGTGAGTTCAAAGTACTCTTTTAGGGTAAGGCATACTTCAAAAATTGTATTAAAAACATCCAGTTCGGTGTTTCTTTCATCATATAAAGACCATAAAAAAGTTTTTGTATTTTTGTAAGGAACGTTAGAAACAGCTACAGATGAAGATGTGATTTGAAAGAAAATTTGTATTTAACCAAAAAATCTTTAAAGTTGTGGTGTTAAATATCTAACTTCCTGCGTATGGTTAAATGCCCCTGCGTTTGGTAAAAAGCCCAGATTACTTTTAAACGCCACCAATTTCAAACAGTTTTCTGTAAACAATCGAAACTAGAAAATTTTTTTATATATGAGGATTTTGTAAAATATTTAATTTTTCTAAATATTTGGGAAAACACACAAATAGTTGAAAACTTTCAAGTGATTTGCAAATATTATCATAAGTCCAACTTGTCTAAATTTTTCGGAATTATGCTTATAATTACATCTCACATAAATCGCAAGGTGACCCAGTGTACTCAGAAAAAAAAAGTATGTTAAGACAGTGACTTAATGGGCATGTCACTCACAATGACACTCTATAAACCTTAAAAATTTATTTGCAACGACAAAACGTAAAGGTAATTCTTTCAGTTATTTTTAATTTCTTCTTTCAAAATTAAAGCCTCTTTTTTTAACTCATCTTTAGGGATGGCAAAATCCGGACATTCTCAATCCCGGGATTTCGGGATTGAGATATTTATCCCCGGGAAATCCCGGGAAATCCCGGGATTAATTAGGAGAAACATGTGAAGAACAAATTTTTAAGTACTCATTAAACACTGAAAATTAATTAATTTATTAATAATACAATTAAATTATGAATAAACTAATCATTTTTCATTTTTTAGTTAAGTAAAATAGTTCATTTATTAATTAACCTAAGTGATTTAAATTATAAAGTAATGCTTTAAAAAGATAACACAATATAAGTAAAAATAATATGAATATAAATGAGTATACATGAATTATATTCATTTTTGAAAGTACCACCTTAAAAAAATTAAAGCGTCAATCATTTCGTCGTTTAAACGCGTTCGATTTTTTGAGCATAAAAACCCAGCCGCTGAGAATGCTCGTTCAGACTCCACACTTGTTGGCCGTATAGATAGCATATAATCATATGCTTTTTGAAGGTGATTACCTCTTGTAGCACCACTTTCAAATAACAACATTTCTCTTTGAATTTTAGAAGTTATACTTTCTACCCTTATAGGTAGTGTTTGAGTTGCTGCCAGTCCTTTTTCCATAACTTCATTTAATTCTTCACTAACAGTTTTGATTTTATTTTCACACTCCTTGCTTGATAAAGCCTCGCTCAATTGAGCATCCTATCACTATTCACGTCTGCTGATGTAATTATATTTGCCGAGCTTAGACGCTTTATCAGGTTTATTATAATTTTTTTTTATTTTGGGAACTTGTATTTGGTACAAAAACATCTGGAATTTTCGATGAAGTAACCTGGCCATTATGAAGATAATAAATTGTGCTGCTTAATGGTGTTCTCCTCTCTTTTATTCGGTGACTCAAAGCGGCATACAATTGTTTTCCAATTTCGGATTGTTGTTGTATTATTTTGGACAACATAAACTCTAATGCAATTTCAGCTGTAATTAAAGTTGCGTCTCGTCGACAAAGTGCCTCCACAGTTGCTTTAACGGGAGTCAAAAGTACCACTAAATCTGAGACGGTTTGATATTCGTTTTCGTTCATCTTAATTGAATCATCAAAGTTAGAATCCAATTCTAAATCTAGAAATGCCTTTTTAACACAATATTTTAACTTGTCAAATCTTTCAAGCATAAGCAACAAACTGCTCCATCGGGTTTTGCAATCCATGATTAAATGGATGACCTTTCCAAACTCAATTTTTACGTACTTTTGTAAATAATTTTCATTTTTTGTTGGCGACCTTTTAAACATTTTTACAATTTTCCTTACTTTGGTTATGATAGGTCCAATAATTTGATGTTTAATTGCAACCTCAGATGTTTCATTAATTAACAATGAATCGTTCGAATCTCGAGTACAATCTTCCTCTTCATAAACATGGTCACTTTTATAATTATCATCTTCATCATTGTTGTTTTCTAAATTTTCAAAAACAGTGTTCTCATCATCTAAACTTTCATCAACTTCCGAGTGACTGGCGTCTTTTTTGTAAAGAACTGATATAACTGCCAGTTGTAGAGCGTGGGCAAAGCATAATTGTTGATCAATTTTTAGAATTTTTCCAAGTTTCTTCATAACGCTTGCACCATCAGTTGTAATACCAATGATATCATCCTCAAGGTTTATTTTAAAGCTGTGGAGTCTTTCTTTTAGAAGTGAAACGCACTTTTCTGCTGGCATAGACCCTAAAATGCGAATCAAACCTAAGTTCCAATAGCTTTTCAACTCATGTACATTCACATTCATATATCTGCAGTTTCCAAAAGAAGTCCACTCATCAAGTGTTAAGGAAAATTTAGAACCTCTTGATATTTGATCAATTATTTCCTTTATAACTTGCTTTTTAATCTGCTCGTAGTAATCTAACACCATTTTTCTGATAGTATTACGTGATTTAGGGACACTTTTATATCCTCGTGCAACTAACCCGGCTCGTATATCAATGGAATTACAAATTGTACTAAATGATATACCATCTTTTGCTGCCATACGTGCCAACACTTCAAACAGATTTTCCTCTTTTTTCAATGTTGTTGAAAAAAAGTTCGAGATTTTTAGCTTTTTATTTTGAGGTTCTTCTTTTAAATCTTTCGAATTTGAAGCTCTCGTAGATAAATTTGGTGCTTGCGATTGCAATTTTACTTTAAGTTTATGTTTAGACAGTAAATGGGAATGTAGACCTTTTGTTGAACCACCAGCAATTTTCAATATTTTATTGCATGTACTAACTTTGCACATGGCTGTTTCATCTGTTCCTCTTAAAAAGTGTCTCCATATCAGATTTGTGCTATTGAATTCAGCGTAGTTCGTCATGATAATTACTTAAGTTCAATTTTTTTAAGTTCTAAAGTTCTTAACTTAGTTCAACTTACAGTTCTTTATCAGATCAATAATTCTAACTGAATTTGTTACTGTGAAAATGATTATCACTTTGAATAACTGCAAAAAAAGCTTATTTACTTAAAAAATCTTCTGTATTTTGAAAACTTCATTAATTTAAACCATTGTTGAAAAATTTTTGAGAATCACGCATAGATTTCGTCGCATAAGAATTGTAGGGTTCTATCTAATTTTTGTTGTTGTGAGAATTTAACTTTCAATTTTTCTTAATTAATATGCTTTTATTCCTGTCATTTTTTATAATTTAAACTATGACTCTTTTTTTATTTATGTTTCATAATTAAACCGATAGTATTATTTATAAATATTTTAAATTTTTTGTTTTTTATTATTAGAAATTGTTGATTAAAACTTTTATTAATAAATTCTTATAATATGAAAAAAGCAGATAGAACTCTTTAATTCTGCGACAATTTGGAATTAAAATGAAGCCGAAAATTCGAAATTAAATTAAATCATAGCAAAGAGAATACAGCTGTGAAACAAATATTTTACCAAAGATTATATTTACTAGACACTTTATAATGTACAAATAAGTTAATAACTTAATCCCTATTTATCTTTATTTTTCTTTTATTACATTCCCGAAATCCCGGGAAATTTTTGTGAAAAATCCCGGGATTACGGGATCAAAAATTTGCACGGAATCCCGGGATTTCGGGATCCCGGGATCCCGGGATTGCCATCCCTACTCATCTTGATGAGTCCAAAAAAAAAATAAAAAATATTGAAACATTTTAACCTAATTTCTAATGGAAAAGCAGAATGCAAAACAAAGATTTCGAACGGCAATTTCTCTACTGGTGCAATTATAAACCACATAAAATATATTCATGGAATTATGCTAAGTAAGTCAAGCCATGAAGATGGTCATAATGGTGAGCCAGTGGTGAAAAACATAAAACTATCTTTGATTTCATGACACGTTGTAGCCAACAAGAAATCGTGACTAAACTAGCTGTTGTCGAAGGAATTTCTATAAGACCAATTACAAGATCTAATTTTACACCAGAGTAAATAGCCAAATGTACCAAACATCTGCCAAAAAATCAATCCGATGTCATTTGACTTAATCATAAAAGTTATGAAGAAAAAAAGTCTCAACTAAGTACAATATTAGTAATTGAATATTAGTAATTGAAAAGCTGAAGAGTAACAAAAGATTCAGGACTACACCAAACGAATTGACCAGATGAAATACTATGTCAATATCAATTTACATGATGCTAAAGAAAAAGAACCGTATAATCTTGGATTAGTGAGAATTTTTGGATCTTGTTCTGTATCTGACTTAGTTTATCTAGCTAAAACTCATTTAGAAAATTTTAACATTTCTTTTGAGAAAGATGTTGTTGCGTTAACTTGTGATAGTGTTCCTATGATGATTAAGTATGGTAGAGAGCACACATTTAGCTGTTTAGTTAGATGTTAAGTATGGTAGCACACTTTTAGCTGTTTGCGACGCACTTTGTAAAAAAAAAAACATATTTGAATTAGAACATATACAAAATGATTTATATAGTGATGATGATAATGTAACATTGAATGAAGATGATATCGATAGTGATAGAGAAGATTATTTTGGAGAAGAATTTGAAAACATTCTAAATACTCAAAAAAACATCAAAAACATACATAAAATTGTCTTTATTAAAAAAAAAGTCATCGGTTAAAAGTCATACTTTGCAAGACAAGATTAAACTTTGGTGAGGAGAAGGACATTCTTTAGAGCTCAAACGTGACGTAAAAATTTGATGGAACTCGTTAATAAATATGGTTGAGCGTTTTATAAAAGTTCGAAATTTTATTACTGAATCTCTTCTTGAGTTGAATAAAATAGATGTGTTGGCAGAAGTAAATTTCAACCTTTTATGTGATTTTGATAATGCTCTAAAACCTATAAAATTAGCTGTGTGAATCGTTTAGTGGACAAGATGCTTCTTTGTCATCAGCAGATGCAATAATCGAGTTTATGATGAATTAACTTCGTAATGCGGACAGTCAAATAAGTAAAATGTTAATAGAAAACTTGCAAAGAAGAATTATTGGACGCACAATAAAGAATTTTAGCAAATCTACTGAAATCATTGAATGATTCATCCCATATTCAGCGAATGTGATATTTGCCAAGGTGAAACACGCCCTGCCGTCAAGGATACAAAATTTTTAAAACTTTTGATACACTCTATTTCAGTAAAAATTCGTATCTAGAGATTGTATGTTCTCAGTGGAATCTTCTTCTTCACACCTCAGTCAACTTTTTAGAGGTTTCGAGCAGTTTACCTAATCCAAAGATCGTCTTCTAGACGCTTGACATTTTTCTTGTCCACTTCTTGGGCCGACTTCTACCCAGAGGCGCATGTGTTCAGATTCATTCTCCAGATTATGCCAACAAATGGTGAAGTGCATGAAATGCTTTCTGTTGCAAAGATTTTCTCAATAAAAACATCTTCGATTTTCTTTCTTCATATTTTGAGAAAGTTTTGATTAATTTGATAGAAATTATTTTTCATTTTATTTAAAAAGGGTTAAAGAAAAATAATGTCCTAACTGTTAAGGGGGAAAAGGTGAAAATTAAAAAATTAACAACCGAAATAAAGGAAATCAAATATCTTGTTAGAATGGCTGTTAGTTGATTATACTCATGATTCTATTTTAGGATTACATTACGTATTTAGAACAATTTTAAAAAATTTTGCTTGTTAAACGAAATTTCTTAAAAGTGACATTAAAGATTCTTTAACGTATTTTAAAAGTAATTACCGTCCGATATTTCAAGCCATCACCGAAAACTCAAGAGCGTTTTTCCGAGCTTACTTTATCATAATGTAACAGAAGTGGAATTGATCAAAAGTCGTTGGGCAATATTGGAATAGGTCTAACGACGAAAATAAAAATCCTTTAAAGCTTTTTCTTTTTTCTTCTTATCTTTTTTTCTAATCTTGAATTAGCTTTGATAAAGTCTTAAAACCACATAAAAAAGATAACTAATTTTCAAAAGTAAGTCATGCTTTAAGTTTCTTCGTAAAAAAAGCACTAAAAATGTGTTCCTCTGGATTTGCATCACCTTAAAATTCTAAAAAAAGTAGGAAAGGTTTTGACTCTCTTAGAACCAACTCTATGCCTACTAATTGGAGTACCAGCAGGCACAGCATCTAAATGATAAGAGTTGTTCGTTAAAATATTAGGTACCCAAACATCAGGGACGCTTTTTCAAAAAAAACTTCAGTTCGGTGGTACTCAACCTTTCTCAAACCTTGAGATCAAGTTAAATGAAAGCATAGAAAGATTTTTGAACTTCGTAAATCTTTCGTATAATATTTACAAGAGGCGTGAGTAAAAAAAAAGTTACTATTTATAAAAAATAAATTTCTAACCGAAACAATAAATAATAAAACGGTGCAAATGAATTACAACACACGCTAACACATGCTCGTCCTTGACCGCTACTTGAAAATCAAGAAATCTTGAAAAAGTGGTACTGCATTACGCGCAGACACGAAAAAACCACCTTATAAAGGTATCGTATTTTAATTAATAAAAAGCTGCCAGCACAAACCGTAGCACAATTAATGCGCCGAAGCTTTGTTTCTTTTTATAAACATTGCCAAAACATCCCAAGGGAGTCACATTTATTTTAAAATAGCATATGGCCGCATTTTGTGGTACAATTGCTTCGCTACATCAAAAAATCGCTGATAAGTGACTCGTCGGTTCTTTAATGATGTCTTTCAAAGAGGCTCATCTTCGATAACAAAACTAGCCTTCTAATATCTCTGTTGACGATGTCGAGGGGCTCTCAATGCTACAAAACAAACGCAAGACGTTATACTTTTGTTACTTTCGATATGATTCAAATCTTAAAACATAAAAATTTAAGGAAAAATAATTTACTTCTCTTATGAAGAACTTCGTCTGGTTCATCATCTTCTTCGTCCAGCAACCTTTGGTGTGAATTCTTAATGCGTTGTCTTAAAAAAAAAAAAGTTAAAGATGAAATAGAATAACTTATTAAAGTTTTTTCTATTCCACTTTTGTGCTCATAGAACTACGTTCATACACCTAGATAAACAGAATATAGAAAGTACGCACTTCCTCGTGAAAGCAAACACAACCCATATAAGTCCTCCAAGGGTGGCTGCAAAAGCCAAGGAACCCACAATTATGTACACAACCATGTAATCTAAATATAAAAACAAATTGGATAATAACGAAAAGTATGTCATCACACTGTGCCGCAAAAATCTGTTTTTAGAAAGAACAGCTATTTGTTGGTAACAGATATCAGTTTCTTATTAATTGATTGGTCATATCAAAGTTTTAAAATAAACATGAAAACATAAAAAAAAAATTTGAAAAATTTGAAAAGAAAGATGCATTAGTATCTTCCTTTTCAAGTTTTAGGTATTATTTAGGACCAAATTCAAGATTCATATTATTTATTGCCTTTAAAAAAAAAAGATTTTTATTTATCAAAGGGCCTAAAACTGTCATTAGTCTCCAACCTCTTTGTTTTTCACCAGGACCTGCCTTATTCATGTAAGCAAGTTGAATGCTATCTTTAGCAGTAGTTGGTTCGCCTGTTGTTTGACACAGTTTGACATCGCTACATTCAATAGCATAACAATGACCATTTAAAAGATAAGCTATATCACAATCAGGTCGATCACAGCATCCACTTATGCAAGATTTCATATCTTTCTTCCCCATTGGATGGAATTTTCCAGCCTTTGTTCCTCCTTTCAACGTTTTGTTCTTCACGATTTCAGTATTTAGGCAAGCACTTTCCTCATTTAAATCAAGGTCTAGAAAAAAAAATAACATTACACAACAGATAAGCTCATGGTAACATCCATTAACACTTAAATTTTTGTTTATTTTTTTACCAGTTGATTTTTCTTCTTCTGCTTCTTCTTCCTCCACTTTTTCTAAGAAATGATCCATGTAAGCAAACCTAGGCTGAACTTCGTTATCTCGAAGATCAACTGCAGTACATGCAGACTTTTTAAAACATTGTATGCCATAACACTTGCCATCTTCCATGTAAGCAACGTCACATTGTTTTTGCTGTTGGCAACACTTGCTAATACAGGTTGGCATGTCTGTAACACCTTTGAAGATTTGGAATTTTCCAGCTTTTTTTCCACCACGCAAAGAATGTTCTTTAACTATTGGTTGACTGACACATGATTTTTGCTTTTGTTTTTGTTTGGTTTTTAAACTCTTTGCAGTTGTGGAAGTTGCCTTTAATGTGGTTGGGGCAGCTGAAGTTACTGGAATCTCAGTGGATGTAGTTGCTAAATTTAAATTAAACCAAAGAATTATTTAAATTTTATTTAATATTTTTTCTAACTGTTACTATTTTCCTTCAAATGGTTAATTTTTTAAGTAAACAATATATATCTTGTATATCATATATTTCTTGCATTTCTTATCAAATTCAGTGTTTCCAATGTATGCTGTAGTTTTAAAAAATTCTAATACTAATTTACCTAGCCAAACAAAATCTATGCTTTACTTACTAACTGTTGTAGGCATTGGTTCTTCTTCTAATCCACGAACATACTGCACCAAAGGATTAAACTTAGTTGGAGGCGCAGGTATTGTCCTACATAAGTTTTTGTTTTTGCATGAAACTAAATAACAGCTGTCACCCAACATAAAAGCTAAGTTACATTTTTTGTCTCTATCTATGCAGCACCTGTCCACGCATTCTTTCATGTCTTTAAGTCCTTTGATTTCAATAAATTCACCAGAATTACGACCACCTTTCAAAGTAACATTTGATTTAAGAAAACCTGGAGTACACTTAGTCTCAACTTTAGTTGCATTTTCAGATACTTGGATGGCATTTGCATTAAGAGTGTGCAGTGCATGAAGAAGGTCTTGATCTTTTATTTCCATAGAAGAATCCTGATCACTAGTGCTGTTTGAAACAGAACTCACCAAATGAGATTTTAAGTCTTCATCTGCAACTTTAGGTGTTGTTTTTAAAGAGACCAATGTTGAAGAGGAGGAATCATTAGATAATTGCTGATTGGTGCTGACTTTGGAAACAAGATTCGCTCCTGAAACTGGTAAACAGATAAGCTGCCATTTATAAAAAATCATTTCATTTTTTGTATATGCATTGGAATTAAATTAGGCTAAATATTATTGACCAATATCTTAACAGATATTTTACTCCTTGTGAATACAAAATAAATAATGTCAAACCTTTCACAGGGTTTGCTACAGTAGTAGTAGTTTGCTGTAAATCCACAGATGAATGTTCATTGTTTTTAACAGCAACTCCTTCTCCAGACTCTTTTAAAGGTATTACTGAATGGGCTACTGCATGAGTTAAGTCAGCTACTTGGGGAAGAGAATGTATATTCTGCAAATTAGATTGGAGGTTTGCTGATGCCACTATGGGCTGTACTTTCACTTGAGGAGCCAATACACCTGAATTTTGTAGAGTTGTCACTGTAGTTGTATTGTGTGAAGGTAATGGTATTGTACTGCGCAAAAGCTCATTTGTTCCAACTTTTCGAATATAGGAGATCTAAACAACAATATTAAACTTTTAAGTAACTTATCTACCATTTATTTTTTAATAAACACCTGAATTTTTTAGAAAATCATGTAAACTTTGTTTCAAAATAAATCCAAAAACAGGATACGCTGGAAATCTTTTTAAAACACCTTGATCTGTTTGTTATGTTTTTACTGAGAGTGAATTGTCTGAAAAAAGCTTTCAAAGAAACTACAAACTAACTTCAGTATTGGGATTCAAAAATCATAAATCTGTGACAAAATCTCATCATTACACTTGCTTTTGTTCAGTGTAGTAAATTTAAAGAACTTTTACACTGGTTGAATAAAAAACTTATAATAATGATTGAATAATAACCAGGAGCTCTTTTAAACTGCTTCTGTATAAAAACAATAAGGGCTGATACAGGAAAAAATTTACCTTAGGATAGTAAGCAGAAGGTTTTGCTTTCTGAGCACGACATGCGTCCACGCTTGCGCATTTTACAGAGAAGCAGTTTGAACCAAGCATAAAAGCTAAATGACATTCTGTCATCTCACAACAAATTCTTCTACAGATATCCATATCTTTAACTTTACCATGATCCTTATATGCTCCTGCATCTACACCACCTTTAAGAGTCATGTGATCCAGCACTTTGGTTAAAGGACATTCACCAGCTACACCTGTAGCTGACTTTGGTGGTCTGCTTATACCTGTATACAAAAATAATTTACATGACATCAAAATTATTCAGTTAAAAAGAAACAAAAATTCAGTCAAAAAATCTGAAATTTTTAAAAAAATGACAAAAAAACTTTCAAAGAGCAAAATTGTTCACAAGTTCTCAAACGAAGTTCCTTTTGTTATTTCCTTCTTTTGTATTAACCATTTTGGCAGCTAAGAAATTTTTCAAAAAGCTAACTTTTTTTCACCAATAAAATGTTTTTACTGTTATTGGGGAACAAAAAAATTTAAAAAAATTGAAATGACAATATAAATGTTAAATTTCACCTCTATAAATTAAGTATTAGTATGGATTTACTTAACAAATAAAAAATGATGATAAATACTTTAATAAACCTGAATAGTGGTGATTCTGCTGAGATCTTTATGGTTTGTGAGATAAACAAATAGCTGCCAGATTACAAAGAGTTAACAAGACTGTGAATTCTTTCATTGTATCACACAATTATCTTATACTACCATCTACACTGTACATACCTATATAACATTATCTCCGCCTAATATTGAGTATAGATTAGATTTTCAAATTGTAATTGTTTCTTAGTTGATTTTCATCTATTTAAAATTTTCTCTTCTTAAAGATTTTTTATAATGCTGCTAACACAAAATGTGGTGTCTTGAACTTTAATTTTCTTTTCTGTTTCAATATTTATGCAGAACCCTCGATCCAGCCAAAACTCTTTTTAATGTTCTTTTAGCACACAATGCTTTTCTTCTGAATTAATTTTTTTCAATTGAATTTCAAAACAAATAAACTTTTGATTTATTTTCTAATATGGTTTTTTGTAAAACTTTTTACTAAAAAGTGGAACTAAGCTAAAGAGCACACTCTTTCAAATTGAATAATCATACCTGATTTTGGGTTTTGAACTCGCTCACGACTTGTAACATAAGCAATCTGTGGGTTGAAGATAGAAGGTTGCGCTGTAACTGTGTCACATAAATCTAAATTTTCTTTACATACAACACTAAAACAGTTTTGACCGAGCATAAATGCAAGGTTACATTTTTCTTGCTGACAACATATATCATAGCACTGCTCTATGTTTGAAACCTTTCCTACATCTGTAAAATCACCTGCTTGAAGACCACCTTTAAGTGTAACATGAGTTTTGGGTACAAACTTTGGGCAGACATTTTGGACTCCTTTTTCTTGAAGAAGTACTAGAAAGATATTTAAGTTAATGTTTAATCATACATTATTACATTAAAATATATTTTCAGTAGGTCACATTTGGTGCAGAGTTTATAGCCTTTGGTGTAAGGTTTGTAAAGTCTGTTTCATAGTTGGTAATAACCATGAAACAAATTTTGTTCTTTACCATCATCGTTATAAAAATAATTTGGTGAAAGTGCTTGACAGATCTAATTTGAAAGTGTTAATATGCTATTAAATAGCGAAGAAACATGATCAAGGTTGTTTGCTGACTCAAAACTTTACAATTTAAAAAAGAAAAACACCTTTTTGTCTTATTGATACAAACATGCACTAATTTCCGGAGCAACTGGTGACTCAAAAGAAGTAATATTAAATTGAAAACTATCATAAAGATTAATTAACAATTTTATCGCAAATATGAGTTTTTAGAAAGTAATGAGAAAGTGAGTGCAATTCAACTTCATAAACTGATTAACTCAGGAGTGATTACCTGCTTAACTGCAGTTTTTATTAGTTAAGAGTGTTTCTAACTAATAAAAACTGCAAAAGAGATTTATCAAATTTAGTAAACTGGCTGAAGTTACAAAGTATAAAAACAAGTATTTTAAAGCTAAAGATATACAAACTAATAATATGGTTAAAAATATGGTTCTTTATCAACAAACTTGTCAACAAAATACAAAAGGTGTTGAATTTAAAAAATTTTAGACTGAAAATGATAAAAAATGATTCAACAAATAAAACAGGAAAACCCACACAGCAACAATGTTATGTCACCAAGCTTTTCTCAAAAAGTAAAATATTAATTGGACCTTGTACTTCAACTGTTAAATTAAATCAAATTTTACAAAAAATGCAGGAAATTAGGAGTGCAGGAAATATGTTAACCCAACAAAAACAAGACATACAAGAGATATTGGAAGTTCATACTTAGAAATGTGTTGTTGGCAAAGAATGGAATCATACATGGCTACCTACCGGATTATTTAGATTATTTCCAAAGTTTATTTTACTTGATGACAGTAAAATCTATAAGCTTATGTTTTACATAAATTACTAATGTTTTTTATTTAAACTAAAAATACAAAATTTTTCATACTGCAAAACTTTCTTTGTGATTAAAAAAACACAAGTTACAAAAGAAACTCATTATTTCCTAACTTTGAATTTTTTATGCAACTTAAGTGAACTGTAAGAGACTGAGAGGGTGTTCACATGATTAATAAAAAAAAATTCAAATTCAAATTTAAATGTTTTACCAATTTTTAAATGTAAAAGCTGGTTGAAAGAAATTTTAAGATGTAAAAGAGAGAGAGAGTAATAAGCAAAAAAAATCTTTTTTTTTTTTTAATCTAAAGAAAGGGAAAATTTAGGAAATAAAAAAAAAAGTAGAAAAAAATGGTCCATACTTGTATGTTTAACACCTTCCCCATTCCATCGTGTAACATAGGAGATCATTGGATGAAATTTACTTTCTTTTGCAGGTTGCATAGTGCATTGTTTTTGATCATAACATCCCACTAAGTAACAGCTTCCTGCTAGCATAAATGCTAAATCACAAGCTGGAAAATCACAGCATTTTGCTTGACATTCTTCCATGGTATTGACTCCACCAATGTCTTTATAAGTGCCAGCATTAATACCACCTTTTAAAGTAACTTCTTTGTAAACTGTGCTTGCCTCACACTTTCCTGCTTTATCCATCTCTGTCATATTTACTAAAAAAAAAAAAAAAAATAACTCAGTTTTTTAAAAAAAGTATGGTGCTTTAACAACAAACTCCTACTTATATTTAATCATCAGATTAAGAAAAAAAAAAGGATATTATTAAAAACATTTGTAATAATAATTGCTCTAAAAGGCTAAAAGAGAATTAAATACTGTTAGTTTAACCAGAGATACTTTGATAAAAATACAGGTATTATTTTTATTTTTTCTTGTTAGTAGATGACTTTTCATTGATTTAAATTTGCCCATGTGAGTGCAAGCATTTCAAAGCAAATTATACGGCCTTCAAATAGATTAAAACCAACCTAAATACCAGGACTTGCATTAGGTTGATTAAAAATTACATGCAAGCAATATTCCAAAAAAATTAATTAGACAAAAAGTAGAAAAAAAAAAAAAGGATAACACAAAACTGCTATAGAGTCATCGTGTCCTGGTAATGAGGTTGGATAAATCTATAGGCCGCTAACCTGTTGTATGTCCTGCTCTTACATGGGAAATCTCAACATCCATTTTTGATTGTGAATCAGCCATTATTGAATCACAACTCTTATTGCTGTTGCATTCAACACCATAGCAATTCCCTTTATGACGAAAAGCTACACCACATACATTCATGCTGCAACATAAATCAACACAAGTTTCCATGTTGGGAGTACTGCCTAATGTGTGAAATGTACCAGAGCCCATTCCATCACGAAGCTTGCCTGATCTTATAATTGCAGTCCATTTACAAAGATCTGGTTTGTAACCACTTGTGACTGTGAAGAAATTTTAAAGAACCATTCAGGGTTTTATTGAAAAAATTCTTATTTAAATATACATAATTTATTTGTATATTTAGGTGCATACCCTGAAACAAAATACTAAAGTTAAATTATTAGGAACATTTTTCTGATAATAATTTAGACAGTCATAAAGATTTATTTTAACTCATTTGATAAAATATATTCCAGTTACTTAACAAATTTTATACTGCTAATTCTCAAATGTTGCATGTGAAAGCATTTCTTGTTAAAGATTATTCTATTGAAGAATATTTATAGTTTTTATGTTATCTGAGAAGCCTTAAGATTAGTCCTAAATTACTTGATGTCCGCAGTTGACTGTTTAATTTTTTAGAATGTGTGTAGTATGGAAATCGGTGCGCTTTCTTATAGTATTTTACATGTAAACATTGTCAAAATTTAAAACACATCATTACCATAAAAAAGCACCGTTAACATCTAATTGACATTGAAATTTAAATAAATAAGCATGTTTTCTGCAGTAACGGCGGGAGGAGGGAAAAGACGATATCTTATTTATTGACTCAAATTACTTTAAAGAGATACATATTTGAAGTAGTTATGAACCATTTTCTTAAGATATACATAATTACTTACGATGATCTTTAGAAAAATATACATTATAATTATTTTCATTAAAAACATGCATTATTAATTAGGAAAAAAATATTAGATCGATTAAACATGTGGAAAAGAAAGACGTGTTTTTAATCAAAATCCCTAACAGGAAAAAAGTTTTTTTTTTTTTAATTTTCAAATTTTTTACCAATATATTTCGGTATTTATATTTAATTATTTTTTCAATTCCTTTTATTATTATTATTATTATTATTATTATTATTATTATTATTATTATTATTATTATTATTATTATTATTATTATTATCATTATCATTATCATTATCATTATTATCATTATTATCATTATCATTATTATCATTATCATTATTATCATTATCATTATTATTCTCATCCATATAAAATATTATAAAACAAAAATTCATATTAAAAAGTAACTCATTTCGGAAAAAATTACTCAGTATGTTAAAATCTCACAAACCTGCAAAAAGCTTGACGAAGACTTACGGTAAATATTAACAGAAAAATATTAACAGCAAAATATTAACAGAAAAATTTTAACAGAAAAATTTTAACAGAAAAATTTTAACAGAAAAAGGTGTTAGATAATGACTTTAACAACACTAAAACGACTTTTTTTACTGAAAGTAAATAAATACCTTCCAAAACTATTAATATAGAAAATAAATACCTTCCAAAACTATTAATATAGAAAATAAATACCTTCCAAAACTATTAATATAGAAAATAAATACCTTCCAAAACTATTAATATAGAAAATAAATACCTTCCAAAACTATTAATAAATACCTTCCAAAACTATTAATATAGAAAATTTAGACCAATAAAATTGTTTCAAGTAAAACAAGTCTTTAAAAAAAAAAACGAAAGTAAATAAATTCTCTTTTGATTTTTTTTTTTTTTTTTTATAGAACTGATTTTGAATTACAAATAAAGGAATACGAGGAATATTAGCATTCGAAACTTAGTGATCAACCGTTAAGTACTTCTTTTAATCTTATCTGCAGCAATAGGACGATAAAAAGACGACTACTTGGCCTACACAAGACTTTTTAACTTCCTGTGACAGCTGTGTAGCCGGTTAAACTTTAGTCGAAAGGATTTCACTGACTTAGTGTGGTGGAAGTAATCTACCCGAATCATACTTTTTAGCTGGTTCCTGAAATTCTCTGATTTAAAAGATGTTTAAAAATACCAGATATTTTAACAGTTCTTATCCAATAATTGGAGGATCTCAATTTTAGATTTTATGTTAATTAATAAAAATTGTAAACATTTTTTATTTCATTATCGATTTCATAATTTTTTACACTTATTTATTAAGAACTTTTAATATTTGTTTGTGAAGACTTTCTTTAAAAAATTTCTTTTACATTTTTTTTATCAAATGATCTTGATCTTTATAACCTTTTCTTTTTCAAATTTTTAAACTCTATAAATGTTTTTTCAAAGTTTTCTCTCTATGACAGTAATCATAACCAATAAAAAGCCGTCACAATATAACCATTCACAGCGCTGACATCAACAACAATCAAAAATAATATGCAATTAAAACGATGAAAAAATACAAATATATAATCACTAAATATATAATTGTGTAATAGATATGTAAACGTATAATTCTTTATTAAATATATGGTTTTACCTTTCCAAAACAAAACTGATCCCATTATTAAAAGTAAAAATGTGCGCTGAGCCTCCATTTTCAATCTATAAACTATAAAAATCTATAACTAGGACAATTGTAGAATGGATAGACTTCGCTTTTCCATAAGTCAATGCATCAAAGATTTAAAATAGTATCTACTGCTGATTTTAGTAACAGCTGATGACTGAGGCGAGAGTTTGTATCTGCGCTGATTGTTCAGTATCCACTGATGATAGCAATACCC
The DNA here is from genome assembly GCF_058129835.1 of Hydra viridissima. Classification (NCBI taxonomy): domain Eukaryota; kingdom Metazoa; phylum Cnidaria; class Hydrozoa; order Anthoathecata; family Hydridae; genus Hydra; species Hydra viridissima. The sequence continues at coordinate 18,505,413 of NW_028324304.1, forward strand.
GCTGATGATGGCAGACCTTACTAATGATATTAATTTCCACTAATGAAGCAAGTATTTGTGGAGCTAATTGTTTGAATTACAACTTGTTGTTTCGGTATATGCTTTTATGAAGTAATTTTCTGCATACTTTTTTTTTTTTTTCAATCAATTAACCTATTTTGATTTTCTAACTCAATTATAAGTTAAACTCAAAGCAAAAAAGAAAAATATACCGAAAAATAAGGGTGAATAAGAAGATCACGTGACACTAATTATTTGTGAGCGACAGAGCGTATGAAGTCAAGCCGCAAATTGTTCTCAGTTTTTTGAAGTAACATGCTCAACTGTTTAGTTTTAATCGTTTCTCGAAAAGTTTGCGCGCGTTTTTAATTAAATTTCACGAACGCGGTCAACTTGTTTACTCAATATAATTGAAACTGTAAAATAATTGAAGTAACTAAGTAACGGTAATTAGTAACTTTGAGTGAAGGCGGTTTATGCCTTCATGAAAACGAAAAACAAACAAGAAAATGAACAATGGTGGTGAACACCTCTCACCAGTTGAGATGATTCACTATGAAAGATGTAAAAAGGATTTGTGCAAGTTTTAGGAGATCCAATAAATTCTGTGTCAAAATTGTTATGTTGAAAATTGCATAATAAGAGCATTAACTTGAAAATTAACTCGATAGAAGTAAGAAATGCATCAATATGCAAATACGAGTAAAAACCTACTTCCTCTACAGCATTTACTTTGTATACGGCAAATATTTTTCTAAAGCTATGGCCGTAAATGAAACATCTTCGAAAGGGGATTTGGATGCGCTAAACTCTTAATTCTATAAATGCAACTCACACTACTATCTGTAGCTTAATTACAGAATAATCATAATTCAAATAGTTAATAATAATTATAAACTTACTGTTAGCGCATGTTTTATATAAATTAACTAACAAGTATTGGAAGACATTTGAAATGATGTATGTAAATATGCAAATTGACAATATTAATTAACATTTATATCTATATATTACATATTAGGCGTATAACTTTGCTTACACCATTTTTTTTCTCAAAGCTTAAGGCGTTATCTTCAAAAATCGGTAGGTAATTTATGATTCAAAGTTATTGTCCATTGCTGGCCACTACGTTTTCCCATCTATCCGGCGGTAAACGAATCCCGCATCGAAAGAACTCGTCATCCTTTAAGACGATCTTTATATCGATGCATTTTCTCACTTCATTGTAAGAACCAAAATGCCAATCAGCCAGACCATGCGCCATTGATCGGAAAATGTGGTTTCAGACGGAGCAATTTCAGGAGAGTACGCCAGGTGTGGTAGAACTTCTCATTTCAGCGTTTCCAAGTATATTTTCTCGCCACATGGGAGCATCGTCATGTTTTAAAATCATTTTGTTGTGTCATTCCTCGTATTACGGCCGCTTTTCCTTCAGTGCCCGTCTCAAACGCATCAGTTGAGTTCGATATTGTTCGCCTGTAATAGTTTCACTCGGTTTTAGGAGTTCGTAGTACACTACACCGAGTTAGTCCCACCAAATATAGAGCATAATCTTGGAACCGTGAGTATTGTTCTTGCTATCGATGTGGAAGCATGGCCGGGCAAACCCCATGATTTTCTGCGTTTAGGATTATCACATTGAACCCATTTTTTGTCCCCAGTCACAACACGGTGTAGAAATCCCTTCCGTCATTGTCTTTGAAGCATCTGTTCACAAGCAAACAAACGCTGTTCAACGTCCCTCAGTTTCAACTCGTATGGTACCCATATTCCTAGCTTCTGAACCATTCCCAAGGCCTAAAGGCGCTTGGAAATGGTTGTCTGAGTCACATACAATGAATCCGCCAACTCCTCTTGGATTTGGCACGAGTCTTTGTTGAGTAAAGTTGTCAACTCGTCATCTTCAAACACCTTTTCCCTTCCACCACGATGCCGGTCTTCGACGTTAAAATCACCGTTTTTAAAACGTTAAAACCATTCACGACACGTTCTTTCACTAATAGCTGCCCCACCATACATATTCGAGAGCATTCGATGAGCTTCAGCTGCAGATTTCTTTAAATTGAACGCGTAAAGTAAAACTTCCCGCAAATGGCGAGTATTCCGGTCGTAAACTGACATTTTTAAGCGATTAAAAGTATATGAAACGAGTTCAAAACCATTAATGCTTGTAAGTGGTGCTTTCGACAGATAAATAAAGTTGTCAAATGACACTTTAGACCTGACAGTTCTATTGAACACGTATCTCTTACGCCATCTATCGAAAAATGACGCAAGCAAAGTTATAGACCTAATATATATTCATAGTATAATATAATACATATATTATATCTATATACATTTGAATTTTAAATTATAGGAAAAGTGCTAAGAATTGACACAAAGAAGTCACATAAGTTAAATGTTTACAAAGAATGAACTATATCATCACTGATCGATTCAATCAGCAAGAGACTCATAAAATGTTATTGTTTTGTCTCCTATGACAATAGCATTACCAATAATATTATTGAAAATCTGTGCTTAGAATTTTTTTTGTTAAAATTTTAGCAATTATGCGCAAAGTTTTTTAAAGTATTTTAAAAATTCGAAATATCTTTTTAATTTGGATAATAGCTTTTTAAAGCAGTGAAGGTAGTTTTACGTAAAATTGCTAATGCTAGTGATACGTTTTGTTTATTATTTGCGGGGTGCAATCCATATGTAATATTATTACAGTACATATGTAATTCATATACGAGTTTAGGAGTTTCGACGATTTGATTGCCAGTTGACGATTTAGTTCATTATCTTTATGATAAATTTTATTCAAACCACTCCACTTATTGAATGCTGATGGGTAAAAAATATTGATATTTTGGATTTTAGTATTTAAAATTTACAAAAAAATTTTTTTTCTCTATTTAATAAAGTATTCGGAAGTTTTTGAAAATATGCGCGCATTGTAAAACAAACAAGTTTCTTTCCCATAATTCTCTGGGTGATTTTCAAAAGAATTTTGATTCAGAATTAGACAACGTAGCTGATGACGTCGCCATTGGCAGAACGATTGCCAGTCACTGTACGTCGTATAGAACATCCAGCACCTACTAAATTGCTAACATTCTCTGCCATTTTTTATAGTAAAAACTTGACCAAAAATGTAACTTCTAAAAGAGCTGATTTATACAAGGAAACCGATTCCCTATAGTCCGACAACCTAATCTAAAACAGTGTTGTAACTTTCTGATGGAGTGTTTCAAATACACAAGGGAAAATTTTAAGTATGCTAGTTTTATTGAGTTTTGCATTAAGTACTTCAACCAAACAACTTGGTAATAAAAGCAGTGAAAATAGTTTTCAGGTACGACAAGTAATATGCTCTTCCGAACCAAATAATGTAATTGACGTATTTGGAGTTGCTAATAGAGATTAGAAAGTGCTTCCAAAACCAACTTTTTTGCCAACTGTTTTTCTTCGTTGAAATATTAATCCGTCTGGAGTTGAGAAAGAAAATATTTTTTAGATCAACAAAATAAATTTTGGTTTTTTCTCTTTAAAATCACAATTTTAAAAATCACAAATGTTGAAATATATTTGAGACATTTAAAAATATGATGTAATATTTTTTAATTAAAACTGATCAAAAAATAAATTAGAAAAAATTTAGACAGGAAAAATTTACTTTTAACTCATTTTTGTATCCCCTGATGAATTTTCAATTATAAACTGAAACACTGCGTCTACTAAATTTTTTTTTAACGAAATGGTTTTTAATTGTTAAAAACTGATTCTCCATAAAAAACTGATTCTCCATAAAAAACTGATTCTCCATAAAAAACTGGTTCTAAATTCTTAATTTTATTACTTCAAGATAATCATATCTACAGATTTTTACGATTTCAATTTTTTGTTACCATACAAATTAGCTTTGATTAGATAATTTAAATGTTGATTATTTTGATAATCACTTAAAATTGTTGATAATCACTTAGAATTCTTGAGTCCAAATTTTTCCAGGAAAAATATATTCATTAAGTTCTTCAACTGAACCAAATATCAACAAAAACCAAAAAATGTGATTTAAATTTGTTATTAGAATTAATAAAGAGTCACTTGGGAATTACTCGAACATTTTAAAGTTTGATGGCCTTCTTTTCGTTAAAAAAAAAAAAGTGGGGCGTTTTGTGGGATAAAAGAGTATTTATTGTGAAATTAGAGATTTCAAATTTAATCGTCTACCGGTTACAAATATTGTACATTCTTAAAGTTTGACGACGGTATATTTTATGTTAAAATATGACTAGTAGATAAAAAGAACAATTACATTATTTGAGATTAAGATAGATTGAAATAAAAGAGAACTATTTTTTTTTATTTCATTCTATCTTAAGAAAGAATGAAATAAAAAATCTTAAAGATTGCTTTCCCTGATGTTAAGCCTAAAAAAACAAAAACAACAACAAAAAAAAAACAATAACAAGATAATCACAATTCAAAATTGCAGAGTTGGAAGCAGGAAGAAGAAGTATTGAAACTAAATTAAAGTAAACATTGGTCTCGCAAAACCTCAAAGCTATGTTTTTTGTGATTCTTATCCTCATTGTTTTATATCCTACTGAAGTTACAAAAGTATATTACACATTTATGAGAGCAAAAATGTGTAAAACTGTGTAGATGGATAATCTTATTTCAATTGAAGTTTTTAAATTCCACAAAAGTATGTTTATTAACTGAATTTCATTGAAGATTCTCGCTTTAAATATATTTGAAATGATAAATATGCCTCACAAAAGCAATTTATCATCAAAATTAAAAAAGGCAGACGAATTGCAAGTTGGCAGACGGTATATACAATTGCAATCAATTCCTTGCATAGTTGAAACTTTAATTGATTTTGGGTACATTTTTTATTCGTGCGGATTGAATACGGTAAAAAATATTCAATATCATGTAAACTCCATTTTGAAGAGAAATTCACCAGGTGATAAAATCGTCCTGAAATTGCTAAAGAACCCGTTTTCTTCCAAATATGCTAAATTACATCATACTTAACTGTTTCAAAAGCTTTGCGAAAAATCCTCTTATAAAGAGAATAGTTCAAGAAGATCAATTAGAGATATATAAGCAAAGTGGACATACTAGCAAGTTTACATGACTTCAATAAAGTCATAGCACCTACTGAATTCAAGTTATAAAGCCTTGATATGATACTCTTGCATTTTATTATACAGCTTTTGATAAACTAAGACACGATCCAACTCCAAGAAAAATTAAAACCCATAAAAGTTCATAGTATTTATGTGAACTGCAGCACAAGAAACTTTTCTTAGTTCACTTTTTAGTTGGTTATCTTTAAATTCATTTGAATCATCCAACTTTTACGCCCTGATGGGCTACAAATATTGATATTTTGGATTACGGTTTTTAAAACCTGCAAAAACAATCTTTTTCCATTTGATAAATTCATCGTAAAACAAATAACTTTTTTTAAATGATTCTAATGACGAAATATTTTTTCACGCATTCCTGCTTTACGCCTTCAATAATGCCAAAATATATTTAGAAATACAACTTTAGGTAAATACAAAACAAAACCAATAATTGTTTCCTAAATTCATATTTGAGCTTCAATTGTTTATCTTTAAGACGCAAAACAAAACAAAGTTCGTTAAATTTTTACGTTTTTAATGGCCGCGACTATTTAAGGCCTCGCTTAAAAAATGACGAAACTCATTTCTCATGCAAATAATATTAGCATGATCGTCAGCCACTCTACCCTGTACAAAAAACCCAGTATCTATCAGATTGTCAAAGCTCTCAGTCTTTTTTTGAGATAAAAAAAAGTTAACTTCTGAAAGGGCCTGAACTATACAAGGAATCAATTCCCTTAGCTCCACTATCATGTCTGCAACTATTGTTATACCTTTTTTCAATACCAACCTTACAAATGAATATTTAACATGCAGTTGGAAGTTGAAGTAGAGATTGAATAGATAATTTGTTATTATCGTGAAACAGGGCCTAATATATTCATTACACTTAAACTAAATATTGTTCAAATTCACACTGCCTATTTCATGAGAAATTTAGACCTTAACTCTATGGAATAAATCCATTAATGGCACATGAAAGAGACACGACTTTCCCCAATAATTGACAATATCTTATCATGAAATAAAGTTTTTTATTCAGAGTTTTATCAAGGTGGTGATTCTTCTTTAATTAATTTCTTCCATTATTTTACTAAACAGTTTTTTCTTATTATTACTTAACCCAGTTTGGTAACAATAGTTTTGCCAAACTTAATATGATATGATATGATGTTTGTAACAGTCAGTGAAGTTAGCAATACGACGATTGCTCACAAATGTGAACCTCGGATTCACAGTATGAAGTCGGTGTCGCTGACTGATAAAGTTAATAAAGTTTGGTGTATCATACACCAAAAAGTGTCACAGATATTTTATGATTTTTATTAACAAGCCAGAGACACGGTCTTGTTTTTATTAGCAAGTCGATACCACAGACACGTTTAAATAAAACAAATTATAACTGGCAAATCTTGCTTATAGAACTTTTTAAGATATAAACATATTAATTAATAAAAATTCCTCATATAAAAAATTTTTTAAGATATAAACATTTATGAGTTTAAAAAAACAAAACAAAAAAAAAACCATGACTTAGAGGTCGATATGAAAACACAGAGAAGAAAAATGTACAATAACAGTTAGTCTGTGAAGGCAACACCTAATTTTAAAAACATTTGCGAAAATAAAAAGAGGAAATGAGAAAATCATGATAGAAATTAAAGATATGAACGTTAAGAGAATAGTAAATTTTAGATGCGATTTTTACGTGGATGTTTTAGTTCGGCTTCAACGAGTTCTGAAATTTAGTTCGATGAATTCGAAGTTTTAGCTCGAGAAATTTTATGTTGGGAATGAATGCGTATGTAGAAATTTTGGGTGAGACGTTAGAAGATTTTTTGAACAGAACTTGATTGCCTGTTACTATTTTTATTTGCTAAGTATAAAAAGAACATATTTTGGTTAAAAAATTGGAATATTAAATACTGTAAAAGACGAGAAAGACTAGCAGTGTTAATATATATATTTTGAGTCAGGAGTTAGCATATTATTACAATTTTAACGAAAAATTTTTTGTTAAATTTTTGTTTATCTAAAGTGTTATAAGTCTACGAGTCATTAAACGAATTATACGCGAGTCATTAAAAAAAAACCATACACGAATAGTATTAGACAAAACATAGTTACGGATAAAAACACACCAGACTAATCCATAAAATAAATAGTCACACAGACGCATACGTTGAGGGCAAGATACGCAAACATAAATAAATCCAACCCTCAAAGTTGCAATAAATTAAATTGCGATGGTTTTGACATAATTAACACCATTCATATTTAACATAATAATTAACACAACTCATAATCTCCGATTAAACCAATTTTCAATCTTTTAAAGATCTTAAGAACACAACTTAAATAATAAAAAAACTGTTTTATAAAAATTTTCTAATTTAAAAAATAAAATCTCATCAATGTCTATACTCACAGAGTTATATTTTCTTAAAAAGATGACGAAGAAAATTAACTTTATTTCGTCATCGGAAACTTCAATGGTTCGTTTTCTTCATTCTTTAAATAAGATGTTTATACTATTTTACCCACTAATACACCGCAGTATCAGTTGAAACCAAAAACACGTAGATTGCAGTTCTCAGTAAAATTTAATATAATTTATGCAATTTTGCGAGTTTAAGATATATTAATTTTCCATTTTCTATTCACACGCGAGAACTGCCAGAAACTGATCCCAATGCCGCTGATCAGCTCACAAAGTTTACTTAGAAACCTTTAGGTGAAACCTTCATTGATTTGAGGATCCAAAAGAATTTAAGAACTGTCTTTTTTTACGTTCATATCGTTTCCATTTCTTAAATAGAGCCTGAACAAAAAATAAAGAAAAAGGAACGTTTGTCTCTTTCAATATAATATACTTTGTTGCTCAAGAAATTGAAGAAATTTCTTACCCCTTTCTCGCTTAAATTTCTGCCAGAACGCAGCAGACACCCATGCGAGCTTTTACATTCTCTCATATGGTTCAACTGATTGTGCAGGTTGTCAAGATTTTGCGGTTGAACAGTTGAGATGATGTTATACAGCTAAACATAAATTATTCTTACAGAAACACAGTCAAATCCATAATTTGAAACTGTTTTAAGAGCACATGCATCGTGCATCTTGTGATCTGGCAGCTTCATTTTAATACCTGATATGGATCTTTATTGATGTCAAAGTACTCCTTGAAGCCCGTAATGAACTCGCAGTAAAGGAAGTTATGAGTAGTGTTAATTGTTCTCAAACACCAGTAAGTGCTGTTGGGTGAATTGGTACATGATGTAAATTCTGGACCTAAATAAAAAACCTTTTAAAAATATCAAATAAATCTGATGAAAAAAAAACTGATGAAAAAAAAAAAGCTACAAATTAGCTACACAAATATCCACATTTATGTGCATATATATAACTTCAAATAACATTCTTTTATGGTCAGACAACCTTTAAAAAATGATGGAAATATGCCTGGATGTCGAAACATATTTAAAATACATATATATATATATATATATATATATATATATATATATATATATATATATATATATATATATATATATATATATATATATTTAAACAAAACCAACACATTTAAAATCAACTAAACAGGCAAAGTTTTAACTGTAGTCAGTAATGGTAAGCTTTCAGAAAATTAAAAGACAACTTCCTAAAATTTATAAATGTATCAAAACTTTCATGAAACAGATATGGAAATGGTTAATAAACAATTAAAGTAAAACAACTCAGTTAACCAGAAATTTGTTTATTACTTAAGATTTTTATAATTTATCTTAAAAAAAAAAAAAAAAAAAAAAGACATTGAACAGTTGAGTTAGAAAAAAGATTTACAATATTTATCATGAAGTAGCATTTCAGAAATTACAATCTGCCAAATTATTGATCTTTTTATTATGAAAAAAATGAATAAGTTCAGGCTTAATATTCAAGAATTAAAAAATATACCAAAATTTGAAAGATGTTTTTTGAATGCAACATAAAAAATTTTCATTTAAATAAAAGTGGTAGATGAAAAATACCTCCAATTAGAGGTAAATTAAGCAACATGCAAATACTTGAAGAGGAATTTGTATTTCAAACTATACCTGTCCATAAAGGTGGAACTTTCCAGTGATTTTTATTCATACGGAAGCAATTCATATCATTATTACTTTTCTTCTTTTTAACTTTTTTTTCTTTTTCTCTCTCTTTAGATGAGCACAAACAAGTATCATTATTGTCTAAATAAGCAGCAGCACTATCTTTTACATGATCAGCAATTTTTGAAGCAACAGATTTATAAATTGCTAAATTTGAAAGCTTGCTCCTCTCATTTTTCCAATAAAGAAGTCTCTCCTTGCTGCGCTTGATTTTTAAGTCAATATCATCAGTGCTCTCATCAGATGTATTCTTAGCATAACTTGGGATAGATGATTCTGATAATATATATATATATATATATATATATATATATATATATATATATATATATATATATATATATATATGTATGTATGTATATATATATATATATATATATATATATATATATATATATATATATATATATATATATATATATACATACATACAAACACACATTTATGTTAAATACATAAAAAATATGTTAAAACACATTAAAAAAAAAAAGATTTAAGTACACAAACACATACTAATATTCAAATCACTTCTTGAATATCTGTTCAAGAATTTGACACCATGTCTTTTGATACGACGTTTTAGACGCTCAAACCTTTTTTCAAGTTGCAAAAGAAAATTTTCTATTCCAACTTCGTTGTTTGATTTCAGGGAATTAAAACCTGGATAATCTCTTAGTACTACTGCTGGATCTGCACCTTTTGACAAAAGAGGAACATGAAGAACAGTTGTTTTACTCTTGGGTTCTAAATAAAATGGTTATCAATTTTTAACATTACAACTTTACATAACTTGATAAAAAAAAAGCCTACTACAATGAGATTAAGAGTAGAAAAATAGGAACAAACCTTTACAAGTGCAATTCCCTGACTCATAACACTGTTGGTAATACAGTACTTCCTTCTTAAAGTAACAAACTATTTTTTTATCAGGTGTGCATGGAGGTTTTGGAAAGCCATAACTTTGACACATTTTGTTTGCTTTTTTACTTCCTGGGAATGTTATATTTGAGCCCTCGGAAGTTGCAGGTGTTAATTTTCTTAAAAAAAAAACATACATACTTGATTAAAAAATTTAAATGAAAACAAAAAAAAAAAGCAAAAAAAAAAAAATTTTTTTTTGATAATTTTTTAGATATATAAAGCACAACTTCCTTAGCAAATATATATATATTTTTTAAATGATCATATAAGTCAGAGAAACACTGTACAAATACTGCACAAATAAATACTATAAAAATACTGTACAAATAGAATAATTTAAATGAGTATTTTACAAATTACAGTTGAGTTTTTATAATTTGTTTAATAAACTTGATCCATGACAAAATTTTATTATTGAAAAAAAAAAAAAAGAAAACAACAAAAGTTGTGTCTTCTTTGTGTGAGAAAAAAAAAAAAAAAAAAATCCTCACCCTCTCTCTATCAAAAATGTGTCTTTCCATATTTGTTGAATTGGATGTGCTGCTTTACTAAAAGATAATGAATCATCCAAGTCCTTTTAAAAGGTTATAAAAAGCTTTTAAGCATTGTTAAGACAATTAAAAAAGTAGTAAAAAATTTCTCATATAAAAATAAGATATAAGATATAAACATATATGAGTTTAAAAAAAACAACAACAAAAAAAACATGAATTTACATGTATACACATACATACTAGCTTATTGTCTAAAGTTTACCTGTTTGATTTGTTAAGAACCCTAACTGCATAATCCATTAGACTTGTACCATCAATGAAATTAGGAAATTCTGCATTAGCAATATCAAGAAAAGTAGGTGCAAGGTCAATATTTAATGCAATAGACGAGATGCTAGAAAAAATGCAACAGATGAGACGCTAGAAAAAAATGGTTAACGTTTCTTCCTTCTAAGCAACCAAAAAATTGTATTACAAGATTAAATGTGTAATAATAGTACTGGTACTGAACCAAATATATAATTAAATTCATGAAAAAAAGACTTACTTTACACCTTTTGGAATATGTGGTCCTCTCATAAATAGTGGTATCCTTACATCAGATTCATATGGCTGAGATTTTCCTTTTACTTGATTAAATTGACCAAGATGATAACCATGATCAGATGTAAAGATTATATATGTCTTCTCTAGCATACCTATTTGAAGAAGCATATTGTAGATTTTTTCAATGGCATCATCAACTGACAGTAAAGTTTGCAAACGTTTGCGATAAAGAATGTCAGTGAAAAAGGCTTTTGTTTCATCTAATGGTGGTGTTTGTCTAATTATCCAATGTTTATCTAGTGATGTATAGTTGTAGTTCGGGTGCCTAGTGACAAACACAAAACTTAATAAATTTTTTTTGTATACTTTTAGCCCCTAACCAAAGTCCTTTTATAAATTGAAACAATTTTGGAAAGGTTTCAGTGCAGACCTGTTGTATACATTTCAATTTCAATTATGTTTGTCATACATCTACTTACCTAAAACACTTAAAAGTATACTTATAAACTTGTACACCTCTCACCTTGGAGCTTTCACATCTTTAAAAGTATCCTGATATTGTGGGGCACTATCTTCAGGTCCATGTGGTGCAGACATTGACAAAACCATCATTAATGGTGGAGATGATATTTGACTTTTTATTTTAGTGAAATAGTCTATTGAAGCATTGGTCATAACATCAGTAAAATAATCTTTTTTATAATCATTTTTGTACTTTACAATTTTTCCATTTACGTTAAGAGAGTAATTATAAAACCGACTGTTTCGAATCAACCCTGACCAATGATTCCATCCTGGTGGCACTCTGTCGCCAAGGTAGTTATTCAAATACTTGCCAAAATAAGCTAGTATAAGTAAGAAACAGAAATAATCAGACATAAGCCTCTAGATTATTTAAAAAACAAACAAACAAAGAAAGAAAACAAAAAAAACAAAAAACAAACAAACAAACAAAACAACAACATTAAACTAACCTGTAACGTAACCAGAATCTTGTAAAAGTTTTCCAAAATTTTGTTTTTCCGGACCTTCAATCCAAGCAGGACCGGAACAATTTTTATTATTTGAGTTTACGTGGTGATTATGTGCATATCTACCGGTTAATATCGACGAACGAGACGGGCAGCACAAAGGGGATGTAGTAAATGCGTTTGTAAATGTCACTCCTTCGTCTTGTAGTATACGTTTAGTCTTTTTCAAAACATCTGTTGACCCTAAGTTAACATCTAAATCATCAGCCATTATAAAAATAATATTTGGTCTACTTTGGGACGATTCATCTTTTCCTTTTAGTGACTCGCCGTTATTTACACACATAAATATTGCCAGTACCAAAGTTAGTAACTCTTGAATCTCTCTTTTAAAGCTTTTCTCCATTTTTGAATTTGAAATTTTACGCAAATTTCCTCTAGTAAGAACAAGTCTACGTATGTTTATCGTGACAATAATTCGAAAGCAATTATGCTTTGTTAATCTAACTATGAGTTAATTAAATGTATTACGCTTCGTCTAACAAATGTCGTTCAAAAACTTTTTAAGATCAACTGATATAATATATTTACGGCACAATATTATAAATATTCAATTTACAGGAATCAAATTAATCTTTGATAACAGATTCTCAGCTTTTACCTTGCTCTCTACCTCATACTTTAACATCCATTTAAGACTTTTCTGTCTGTATAGGTATTTCCGGATTAAATTTCCTTGCAAATAATAAAATTAAGATAACCCCGCCTGAAGAATTGCGAAAGTTTTAAACGTTTCCAACGAAATGTTTTAAATGCTTCGGAGATATAAATGTTTTCAATACTCGAATGATATACGTAAAATATTAGCTCTAAAGTTTATGACAAAAACAAGTTTATTTGAAATAAATTTTTTAAATTCTTTGAGTTTGCAATAACACGCAAATCGTAGAAAATAAACTGTTTTTTTTTTTTTTTTTTTTTTTTTTTACTTAAAATTACTGGTGGTATAAAATTTATTTTTATCACTGAATTTTTTAATTTTAAAGAGAACTCGGTTACTAAACATATTTTCCTTTAAAAAGAGCTCAGTAACGAAAAATTGTAAAGTTCTGCTGAAACATAAATTTTATAAGTGAATTTTTTAAGTGCTGTTCAGTGAAAATACTCCTGTACCTTAAAAATTACTAACAGAAGAGGAACTTTTTTAGTAGAGGTTTAGAGAATACATATCAAAACAAATATTGTTAATTAGTTTTGAAATGTTAATCGAGCCAATTAATGTAAAAATATATAAACCGAGCCAATTAATATACTTCACATTAAAAAGACGGCTTGTCAAAAGTAACGATTAGAGTTAGATGTTTCTATATTTTATCTACAATCCTCTTGATATGGATTTTATGTGTTTTATCAAGTTGGTATGTATAAAATGACAAACGTTTATTTTTCAACGGTATTCTTTTTTGACCACCAAAAATTATTCTTTAATCTGCGAAGAAAAATTATATTGCACTTTTTTGTGTAATTATCTCTATTATCGATAAATTTTTATCGCGTACATTTTGATATTTATCACCTTTAGATTTACAATTAAAATTTGGTCTGCTTTTCGTAATTCTAAAAAGTGTCTCAAGGGGGATATTTAAATTGTCATACGAGATGATAGCGAGTCTCTTCCTTAATAATCAACCAGCCATCAACATTTATGAATGGTTTAAGAATGAATGAATGAATACATACATACTTATATATGATGATATAATTATATATAAATATGTAAATATATGTATAAGTATATATATGTATATATATATATATATATATATATATATATATATATATATATATATATATATATATATATATGTATATGTAAGTATGTAATAAACATATATATATAAATATATATATATGTATATGTATATATATACTTATATATATATGATAAATTGTAGTTATTGTAGTTATGAATATTTACTTACATGTATATACAAACCTGTATATACATAATATATCTTTTAGGTTTGTAGCAGCTTTCAACAATTTTTGGTTTAGTTATTTAAGGCATGCGAAATACGCTGAACAATCAAGAAAATGCACCACACGTAGTAGTTATACTTTCTACGACTGTTTTTTTTTGTAAAAGAAAAAGTTTGCCACGCTGTTTGAGCGAAATGAATGTTTTAAAGGCTTCCTGCTTTTAATCCAGCTTTTTAAAATGTTGAGAATATCAATTCTTATGAAAGAAAAAATAAATATAACGAACTTAAGGGTATCACCTTTATATTTTTAGATTTTTTAAAAATTACCGTTATGACATTTAAACAGAGTTGTTTTTTTTAATTAAATTAAAAAAAAAGTTCGATAGACTGATATTCAGACGTGTCTCTTACGCACGATGTGGACGTTGTTTATTATTGGATTTGTTTATCGTGAAGTTTATCGTTTTAAAAAACTCTCAATATATACTAAGGGAAATTCAAATGTTTCCTGAAATCATAAAAGCGGTTTTATTCATTTAATTCTTCGCATCCGTTTTAAAAAAGTCCACCGTTAATGCCCACCCAGCCGTCGCTTAAATTCTAAAGAATAACTAAGCGAGATAAGCTTTAATCGAGCAATCATATTTTAATCCCGCAAATAATGAATCGTGGGCAATCTTTTGTGTAAGCCAATTATTATGACAATGTTTGCGATATGGTTTCCAAACATTTAAAGAATTCGTATCATACACTTTTTTCCAAACGCAACTTTTGTATAGTTAAAAAGAGAGTATATAAGTATAATATATATAAGTATAGTATATAAGCATAAATGTATATATGTACCAATTATTTTGATGGCCAATAGTTCCAATAGCATACTTTACAGTTCAGAAAAAAAAAACCCGACTTGTTTTAAACAATAACAACATTTAAATTATTCAATTGATAAAAAGAACAATTTGAGCAAGATCACTGTGTTGCTGAAATTATGGAAGATCAATTTTATGATGAGAAATTTTTACAACGAAATTATGAAAATTTACTGTGATCTCATCAAAGCGAAAGACAACATAATTAAATGTTGACGATATTTTTCAAATTAGTTTTTTAAAAACTTTTTTGCTAAAAGTTAATTCGGTTTCCTTAAAAAAAAAATTAATAAAAGATACAGCTTCAATAATAATTCTTGTCATTCATGCGTCCTTTTGATCAGCGCTTGACAAAGTCAAAATTCTTGTCAGATCATCGCAGATTTGTGAGTCACCCTGTTTATGGAGTTATTAAAATTATTTCTAAGGTGTTCTAATGAATTTTGATATTAGAAGGAGTGTATGAAACATTACAAATATATTTATAGTTGTGTCTAAGTGAAAACCTACACTTATAAGGTATGCGCAAATGAATACAAGCGAATTTTAATTTGCAAGCGAATGATATTAATATGAAATTAAAGATCTATATTTACAACGTGCGTAATTCTATGAACACAAGTTTGAAGTGTTTCAAAACAAAACCACTCTAATGCGTTAAAAAATATAGACATATAAGGGTTGATGAAGGGTAATTGTTTGTCGTTAACTAACTACCAGCACATTATGAGCTACCTCGTGCAATATAAAATAATTAATCTGAGTGGTGGTTCCGTAGAATTTCGGCAAAGGTTTTATAATGCTTTTACTAAACTGTAATGTTGTTAAAAGGGGGGGGGGGGGGCATTAAAATATTTAAAAGATCCTGTAACTGAACACAGCTAAAAGGTCTAAATTAAGAACAAATTCAACGGTTGTTAAAATATTAATGAAACGGCGCAAATAAAGTTTAAACCTAGTTTAACCCTTTCATGCGCTGGGTTGTTTTATAACAACAAATTAAACTAAGCTTCCCCCAATTCAAATGGTGCATTCTAACCGATTGAAAAGAATACTATTTTAAAAATGAGAGTTGAAAAAGGCTGTAGAAAAAGTCTACTTTAACATTTCATAGTACCGCTGTCGTTTAGTAGATGATTTTTTATGGGTTATGTTAGTTATGGAAAAATAATTGGTGCATGAAAGGTTTAAAAATCAAAATTTAAAACAAAGCATTATCTTTTTTGGAACTATTCCAACCAAAAGTTTTTCCGGGCAGAAATTGTTTTTTCCAGTGTCGGCATCTTTTAATAATAAAACAATGACGTAATGGTACGTAAGTCGTTTAGAGAAATGAAAAGCAGTTTTAGAATTCTCGCAAATCTAAAATTATGAATAGAAATTAGAATTATCAGTGAAAGTATAATAAGTTTTTGAGAAAAGAAAAAAAAAAAAAAAAAAGAAAGATTATTCTGTCGCGTAACTTTTTATTGCCAGTGTTGGCGAGGAGTGTTTATTACTAGAATAATATAAATGTCTTTCGGTTCCCTAAAGTACTTCTAAATTGAAAATGAGACTGTTTTTACACTCAATATAATATCATTTTGATTTCAATTTACGTGACACCTTCGTAAATTTTCCAGACTAATAAACAAAAAACAAGGAAACTTCAGTATTGCTTGGAGTTTCGTCAATATGGCTACTTTATTCAATTAAATAGTAAAAAAACTTGTATGAAAATTCTTCATCAGTCTGGTGATGGTACTTCAGCTCTCATCTCTTATAACTTGACGCTTATTCATTTTGTCTAATGTCAGTTTTAATTTATTTTTTTAAATAAAAATAAAATAAAATCTAAAATAAAATCCAAAAAAAAAGGTTGTCCGTTTTTTTTATCTGATTGTTTTTCTAAAAGATAAAGTTATTTAAAGATTCCGTGCATTTTTAACAAAGGTGTCTGAAATTAGGACTAAGCTTATCAGAAGTTTTTGTGCTCCGACAAAAAAAACAACTGATGATTGATGAGGATTATTGGACAGTAAAACGAAATTTTTTAAAAAGTAGAGTCACATACTTTTATTTAAAGATCTTATGCTGCTTAAATGCAACAGTACATTTAAAGTTTTCTTTCGCTGCCCGCAAAAGATTAGAACAGTCTTGCCAATACTCGCTTTTGACGTTTTTTTCACCAACTGCAATCAAAGCAACATTAATTCCACAGACCAACAAAAAAATGTAGTTTAGCTTTTTTAACGAAATACAGCTTAGTCCTCAGTATTTTTACTGAAACCGTATTTGGCGGCAGTATTTTTGTATCACCCACAGTTCTCTCAAAATATGACCTTGATTGTATTTAAAAATGGGCATTTAAAAAACAAAACAAAACAAAACAAAAAAACTCAGCTGATAGCTTAAACTTTTGTTTAATTACAGATTTTATTTAAACTAACAATCAATGTTTCTTTAACAAAAAAACTCACCTCTTATCTAACAAAAATTATAAAGAAGGTTTTTACAGCCATACTTAGGGCATATTGAGAAAAAGCTGAAAGCTGAGGTTAAGCGACTAAGAAGAACTGAAAAGCTGAGGTTAAGTTAGTTGAAAGAAAACAAACAACTGTAAGCGACTAAGATGAACTAGGCGAAAAACAAAGAACAGTTTTGAAAGTGCGCTGTACCACCACTCTCAACCTTATTTCATTCAAATTTACTAGATATTTTAGTATGTTAAATGCACGGCTTTTAGAAAAAAAACCCAATAGTTTTTCATATTCCGATGAAAAAATGGTAATTCGACTTTAATACTGTTTTTTATGGACTTAGCACACCCAAAAGCGTAAGATTCAAGCAAAAATGTTAAAAAAAATCTTTTGTAACTGGCCTGTGTTCTCTACCGTTATAATTTTCCTAAGAAATTAAGAAATTCACAAACGAGAAATTGAATTTTTCTACATCGTATTCACATATTTGAATTTTTGCTCCAAGCAATGGCGTGCTTGTAAGTTTGTTTTCAAGACAGACAAGTCTAAACCTGTATCAAAACAATTTGGAGAATAAAAAAGTCAGAATTACTTGCAAGCACTATCGATGTCTTGTATTGATAAGGGTTCTAGTATTCATAAAGCTTGTATTGACAAGGGTTCCAGAATTCATAAAGAGCTATTAAACTCATCAAAGAGCAATTTTTCTGAATAAACATTAAAATCTTAAACGTTGGGAAACCTGTATAATACTGAACTTTTACTTCTATAGTCTCAAATTACAATAATGACGTAATGGAGAATGCTGATGGAAAGCTCTTGGTATTTATTATTAAAAATGTAAAATGGACTTGTTGCCAATGTGAGAAAAAGAATCAAATCGTGAGGTAAGAATTATTTTGTACCATCTCCGATTTTAAAAGCTGGGAGAAATAAGTTATTGATTTTAGTAAGTAATGATTACTTTTAAAATACGCTTTATCTTTTAGACTTTTTTCTAAATAATTTGTTTAAACTTAAATTCGATGGCATAATAATAATAAAAAAAAATCTTGAATATTCAAAACTAGAAATTCATGCCAATTTCAAAATTCAGAAATTTATCTAATTGGAAATTAATTTATAATAGCACAGCTTTTTCTTTTTAGTCAATTTTTCGTGATTGTTTCGTGTATTCTATGAATAGATTGTACTGACTCAAGCCCAACGAAATAATCTTCTTTGATATCCTGCAAAGTCGTATAAAATATCATAGTGTAAGTTTATGTAAAAAACTGTTGAGAAAAATTACATTAATAAAATAAAAATTAATAACATAACATTAATAAAATAAAAACTTATTGAAAAAAATCTCAGTAAAATGCTAAGCACACTGAAAAAAACTTTAAATGTTTTTTTTCGTGATATTCTCATTTTAAATTACGTAAACGTTGCACCGTTTTATGGTCCCAGTAACCCTGATACCTGCATTCTAAAATTGTAATGCACTGTAAAACTTTACCGTGAAATTCACGGTACTATATCGTGAATAACACGGTATTTCACCGTGAATGCATTTTGCGGTAGCTACTTCACGGTATATTACCGTTAAATTTTTAGACAAATCAAGTAAATTGGGTTGCCATGTTTTTTTTTTATATTTAGTCTTAGCAATGATTTTTGAATAATCTCTATTTGAAATATTTGTATATGTCTAAATAATTCATCCTATAATTTACAAAATAATATTATTTGTTACAATGTCATTTCTTTTTGCACTTAATTTTATGATATAACTTATAATATAAGTAATATAAGTAAGATATAGCTGAAGTTAATGATATCTTCAGGTGTTTGATATCAACGTGCTTGATATCAAACACGTTTTATATACTCAATCTTTAATCTTATATTTGATGTCAAACACGTTGATATCATATAAGTTATATGATATCAACGTGTTTGACATCAAATATAAGATTAAAGATTGAGTATATAAAACGTGTTTGATATCAAACACGTTGATATCAAACACCTGAAGATATCATTAACTTCAGCTATATCTTACTAAGACATAGCTGAAGTCCATGGTATCTTCAGGCTGAAGACTTCACCCTGAAGATCACAGCTAGGTTATCTAGTTGTGTTTTATATCATACATTATATCCTTTTAATCTTATAAATATTATAAATCCTAATAATTATTGCATTATATGTATATATATTTTGTATATATAATTATGTATATATATATATATACATAATTATATATATCATTATCAAAGCCATCGCAATTTAGCTAATATTCAATTTCCTTGTTGCATTCAAAATTGCAGAATTATTTTCAAAATGTATTCAACTTTCAAATTGCATATAAGAAAAGAACATAATAAAAGTATTATCGAAAATAAACCAACAACAGAAATAAATAACATTTTCCAAAGTTTTAAATGTGATATTGCACTATGTAAAAAAATATGTGCTGGACTATCTCAGTTTATCTTACATCTTAAATTGCATCTTGATTCACTTGACCGCGTTCATTGTCCTTACATAAATTGCAAAAGTTCTTACACTAATCGAAATTCATTTGCATCTCATATAACAAGGCGACACAAGCAATGGGATTCAAGTTTTATCATGCCACTGTGTGTTGTTAGCTTAAATTTCTAATTTAAACAACAATAAAGATGTTAACACCCTTGAACAAGAAAGCATTTCATGTGGATCTTTAGAACACTAAGAAAATGAAGAGTTTTATGATTGTATTGATTATATTTCTTCTGAAAAATATTTGAAGGATCGAGCTCTCTTTTTTTTAAAATTGCAAGTAAAAAATATATTTCCAGCTTCTTGTGTTCAATCTATTTTTGATGAACTTATGGTAGTTAATAATTCGAGTACTCAATTCTCTGTTCAAAGTCTGACTTCTGCAATCTCGAATCAAAGCAGCGATATCTGTGAAAATGTTTTAACTGAATTTTCTAAGTCAGAACAAATAAAGAAAAACAGTTTGTACGCTTTAAGTACTAATAAAAAAAGGAAAGCTTATTTTCATAAACACATGAGTTACATATCTCCAATAGAATTTACTTTAGGTTTTGATGCCAATAAATTTAGAACTGTTTATCATGTTCCAATAAAGGACTTGTTAAAAATGATGTACAATAAACACAGCAATGAACCTGGGTTTTGGCTTAAACATGAGGAAAATTTTGGTATATATTCAGACTTACTGAGTGGATCCCTAATTCAAGATATTGCAAAGTCTGATGATAAAATTTTATATCTTATTCTATATCAAGATTCTTTTGAAATTGTCAACCCAATTGGATCAGGAAGAAAAAAACATAAAATACTTGCAGTTTACTTAACATTAGCTAATATTCCATCACACAAGAGATATGCATCGGAGCAGCTACAGCTGGTACTTATGTGTAAAGATGCAGATTTAAAGTACTTTGGCCTCAGCAAAGTATTTGCACCAATATTTTCTGAATTGGCAGAAATATCTGGTTCTGTTTCTGTTTCTGAAAGTTTATCTGTAAAAACAAAACTTCTATGCATACTAGGGGATAATTTAGGATCACATTCTATAGGAGGCTTTTGTGAAAATTTTAGCACAGTTTCACACTTTTGTCGATACTGTTTAGCAACACGTGCAGAGTTTGATTTTAACCCTCAATTCTGTGGACTAGATCGAACAGAATTAAGCTACAATAATAGCCTGCTTCAATTAGCTCAGAATAATGGTAACAATTTTGATGGAATAAAATTTAATTCACCATTTAATGGTTTATGTGGATTTCATGTGTCTACAGGTTTGCCACCATGCTTAGCTCATGATATCTTCGAAGGCGTTGCTTCACAAGATATGTATCTATTTGTTAAATATTTTGTTAGTAAGCGATGGTTTTCATTTAACAACATCAACAGAAGAATTAACATGCAGAAATATTTTGAAGGAGATGCCTTGGATAAACCTTGTGAGATGAATAAAACTTCGAGTACTGAAAAGTTAAGTGGTCATGCAGTTCAAAACTGGATGTTTTTGCGTTTGTTTCTGTTAATACGACAACTTTGTTTACTTTTATTTTCTACTGTTTTTATTCAATTCTCTTACAACTTTTATACAGAAACAAAAAATTCTCGAGAGCGTAATTATGTACAAAAATAGCGTATGACTTGACTAACAACTTACATCAATTAACTTTAATGACAAGAATTTTATAAACGTAATAATAAAGTTTTATAACGATCAGCTATTATCACATCACCCCAAGAACTAAAGTTCTTAAGTAACATAGTCGTTTAAATATGTCGGTTTTCTCCTTTCTCTGGTTGATCGTCTTATCGCTGGTAATAAATTATCGACGATTTCTCTGCCACCAGCTTCCTCCTCAGCGTCAACAACTGTTTCTTCGGTTTCTTCCTCTCGTGCAGCAAAAATGTCTAAATCTTCAAAATCACTTTCGTCGCTGTCGATCTCTTCACTGATAATAGTTTCTCTTGAAGCGTTTGAAACATTTGAGGCAGGAGCTATTCTCACATCTCGCACATGTCTTGGTACACCATCAATTTCAATATTTGTGTTTGTGAGTATGTCAGTTACAGTACCAATTTTCCAAACTGAAGTGCACTTTGCATCAGCAGGGCGAACGTAAACTTTTTCTCCAATTCTATAAGTTTCCATAACTCGTTGTGATCTTTCCTGAGTTTTAGTGTTTTTCTCCTCTTGAATTGGAAGACGCCAGACGTACATATTTTTCTGAGAAGCAGGTGCAGATTTCTCATTTGTTCCCACCGTTGGTGTTGCATTGTACCAAAATACCGCTAGTAACGGACATATTTGTGCCCTCGCAGCTGTTCGTTTTACTGTGCGGTGGTTACGCTCCACTATCCCATTCCCTGAAGGTCTATATGCACATCTATACTTCTTTTTTACACACCATTTTTCACATATGTTTGAAAATTCCTTGGATTTAAACACCGCTCCATTATCCATCAACAGTTCTTGCGGTGGGCCATGCTCCCTAAATACGGATTCCAATTGACTTACTACACTTTTGGTATCTTCGCACGGCAACTTTCTTCAAACTGCAAACCGACTTGGTCCACAGTCAATCATTGTTAAATATGGCGACCCTTTATAGTGAGTCACGTCACAAGCAATTCTATACCATGTGTCTGGTACATCTAGCACTCCATTTTCCCATTTTACTGGTGCTGGATCAATTTAATTACATTGGCAACAATTGCGAACACATTCTTCAACGTCTTTTCTTAATACGTGCGGAAGTCTTCGTTGCACTGTAAACATTGTCCGATTAACGCCAAAATGATGCTTTGAGTGACAATTACGAATTTCTTCAGCAATACTTACCCCAGCTAGTTCTTTAGTATTTCTTTGTGAAAGTTCATTTATCCAAACTTTTGGAACTCTTGTCAACACGTCAGCTTTGTTTTTGGAGGATGGAACCCATTTCAATGTGATGTTTATATTATATTCTTTTATTAAGTCTTGCAATAGAGAAAGTCTCCTTTTAATAAGCATTTCTGATAATCCATTTGATCGAACCCTATGACTTTCAGTCAGCATACTTTTTAACCATCTATGAACTGTTACTGAATCAGTGAATACTGACAAATTCTTTATATGCCACTTAGCAGCTAGGTTTATCCCACGCACCACAGCATCTAATTCAGCAATATTAATATGCATGACATCATTTATACTTCGAAGCCAGGCTGCATCCTCAATTATTACGCCATTGTATTCTATAGCAACCCCCATTGCCATGCTGCTTGCATCACACCACAATGTCGCTTCATTTTGAATTCCTTCAGCATTCCATTTTCCTCTCACAGAATCACTAACTTCCAATCGGCGCAATATTTCAATCAACCATGACTGAGCTTGATCTCCGATTAGATCATCCCAAGCATCTCCTTGACTATGTCGTTTTATAAAACTGCAGGCAATTCTGAGCCAACCTCCAACAGGATAGTGACCTAATAAGTGTCCACATATCGAAAAAAGTTTCCGTCGTGTTACTTTTTCAGATTTAATATCTTGTGACTTTGGAATGGTGTTTCCTCTTTTCCAACAAAGCTCCTTTTTTTCATTTCTAAATAGTTGCAAACCCAACACTCGTGCAGTATCGCATTGCTCTGGCTCTTTGGTTACCAATCCATAACGCGCCAAATGATTTACGACCTTTTCAACTGATATTTTTTCCAAATTAACAATTATATCGTCAATGTAGTGGTCAGTTGCTTCACGAATACCTGCATCTAGATTCAACACGCTGCCTAAGATTGAAGACATTATTTTTGGAGCAGAATTTAACCCAAAACCAAGACGTGTAAGATAGTATTTTTCTTCTTTGTAGATTACCCTCTGATGCTCCCATAAACTCGGATCGATGTGTACTTGCATATAGGCGCATCTAAGATCAAGTGTTGCAAATTTGTCACCAAGAGTTCTCCATTTTCTAACTTTTTCATCACATGCATCACTTGTGGCATTATGCGAATTAACGTACTGATTCAATTCGCGAAAATCCAGAACAGGTCGTACCTTTCCTTTATTTTCCTGCTCAACAGCCATTAACGGGACAATCCCTTCTGTACTTTTTTCTTCTTTGTTGCATGGTTTCAACCAGCCATTTTTCACCCATAAATCCATCTCATTGTTAAATATGGCGACCCTTTATAGTTAGTCCACTTTGTACCATCAAAGTAAGCATCAAAATCCTTGTCATTTATACCAACACTTTGTTTCTCTGTATAAATTGAAACAAAACCAAATTCAATTTTTCCATTGTACAAGTGCACTCCAGTTTGGAAAATTGGTACTGTAACTGACATACTCACAAACACAAATATTGAAATTGATGGTGGGCACAAATATGTCCGTTACTAGCGGTATTTTGGTACAATGCAACACCAACGGTGGGAACAAATGAGAAATCTGCACCTGCTTCTCAGAAAAATATGTACGTCTGGCGTCTTCCAATTCAAGAGGAGAAAAACACTAAAACTCAGGAAAGATCACAACGAGTTATGGAAACTTATAGAATTGGAGAAAAAGTTTACGTTCGCCCTGCTGATGCAAAGTGCACTTCAGTTTGGAAAATTGGTACTGTAACTGACATACTCACAAACACAAATATTGAAATTGATGGTGTACCAAGACATGTGCGAGATGTGAGAATAGCTCCTGCCTCAAATGTTTCAAACGCTTCAAGAGAAACTATTATCAGTGAAGAGATCGACAGCGACGAAAGTGATTTTGAAGATTTAGACATTTTTATGGAACTCAGAGATGGTTGTTGAAACATACTCTTCTTTTGTTTTTTCTGTCATGAGTACTCTTGCATGGTTTAATGCATCCTGTAAACTGATCCCAAATATTTTCACTTGTGCTCGTAGCTGCTTTGAAATTTCACCCGGCAATCCAGTTATGAACGCTCTTAGCAATAATTCTTCGCTTTCAATATTGGCCAAATTCATAAGTTGACGCAAGCTGGCCAAATACACATCGACAGATTCACCGTCAATCCATCTCCGATCTCTGAACTGCTCGTAAGCTTGGAAACCATCAACTGCGAATGCATCTAGTAGGGGTTTTTCAATGTCCTTAGCGGAAGTTTTTTGGCTCTCCCCAAGTTGCTCATATAATGCGAACGCACTGCCTTCAAGAAACAACGGAATGATCAAAGAAAGATCGCCCAATTTTTGCAGCTCTCCCACCAGTTTGATCTTTTTCAACCACACTACAACATCTCCAGATCCATCAAATTTTCCAATCATTTTTGCCATGGATGCCATACTACCGAAATAGCTTGTTAATACGACAACTTTGTTTACTTTTATTTTCTACTGTTTTTATTCAATTCTCTTACAACTTTTATACAGAAACAAAAAATTCTCGAGAGCGTAATTATGTACAAAAATAGCGTATGACTTGACTAACAACTTACATCAATTAACTTTAATGACAAGAATTTTATAAACGTAATAATAAAGTTTTATAACGATCAGCTATTATCACAGTTTCCCCTTTATACAGGAATTTACATTACAGATTTTGAAGATCCTGTGCGGTTATTGTATTTAAGACTGAAAGAAATTGTTGAGATTATATGTTCACCTAAAATTGGCATTCAACATATTGCTTATCTGCAGGTTTTAATAAATGGTTATTTGTCTTTTTGTAGAGAATTATTCTCTTCTTCAAAACTATTACCAAAACATCATTATTTGTCCCACTATCCACAGCTAATTTTACGTTACGGGCCTCTAATGCGAGTTTTCACTTTGAGGTTTGAACAAAAGCATTCTTACTTTAAAAAATGTGCCAGAAATTTTAACAATTACAAGCATGTATGTAAAACCTTGACAGAGACACACCAGTTGTTGCAATCATACAATAATTCAAGCATACCAAGTTCAAAAATTTATGCGGTCAATTCATTTTCATTCAATGTCACAAATTTTAGTTCTACAATTTCTGAGGCAATTATAACTACATGTGGACAACTGCCAGATACATTTTCTACCCATATTGTCTATCAAGGTACCCGTTACAAAAAAGATTTATTCTTGATCTTTGACTTTACAAAGGATCACGAACTTCCTATTTTTGCAAGAATTTTGTTTCTTTTTTTTGATACACATGGAATTGAGTATGCTCTTATTAATGAGCAGAACACACAATTTGTGCATGAGCTTGGTATGTATGAGGTCTGTGGAGAAAATAATGAGATTCGATGTATAATGATTGCTTCTTTCATAGACTACCTTCCACTACCATCTTACAAGCACTGCAATCGCTCTTTTATTTCCTTAAAGCACTCTGTGTCATGCTCATCGAATAACTACAGGTTTACATAAATGATTTTTAAAAGTTATATATTTTATTTGGCAATATCATGATAAAAGATTTTGTTTGTAAACTATTTTATTTATAGTATTTATGCAGTAAATGTGTGCAGTTTTTTTCAGAAATATTATTTAAAGAACCAGTCATAAGAACCAATCAAAAACAATAGTAGAGAGTATTATAAAAACGTTTTAAGAAAACTTTCTTTTTTAAGAATTTTGCTGCATAATTATATGTATAATGCCTTACTAAGAATTTTGTTAAATTTTTTAATATTTTGTTTTTTTGCTTTGTATAATTTAAAATGGAAGCAAGTATAATTTTTAATATTTTATATATATATTTTTAATTTAATTTTTTTTTTGAATACTACATTTTGTGAATACTATATAAATATGTTTTTTAAATTTAGTTAGTTGTAATCTTTTAAATTTAATAACCACATCAAACTCTGTAAAATTTACTTACAATATAATTCGACTTTTATTATGATACTCTTGATATATACACATGTTATATATGATCTATTTTTTTAGATAATGGAGGTTATTAAAAGTAATATTTTAAGAACATTGCCAAATATTGTCGGATGTGTTTTAAACCAGGTTGTGAAAAATTTATGGGAAATAGGTGTTGAAAATGAAACAGATCTCTACCTGGTTAAAGTTGATGATTTGGTTTTGCT
Source organism: Hydra viridissima (assembly GCF_058129835.1). NCBI lineage: Eukaryota > Metazoa > Cnidaria > Hydrozoa > Anthoathecata > Hydridae > Hydra > Hydra viridissima. Next base: position 18,532,492 of record NW_028324304.1, read on the forward strand.
AAAACCCATCCAACAACGCAAACTCCTTGAATCTTGGGCAAAGGAAAGCTCTGGTAAAAACGATTTATGATACTCAAAATAAATATGATTTTTATTATCATATACATTTATATATTTTTATTTATAATATTGATAAAATTTTATGCAGAACAATCCCAAAACTCTGTAGATTTTATTGTGGCCACACAATTCAGCATGCAAATGGTGCCCACAGTTGAAGTGAAAAATAACTCAACTAATTCAAGTAAGTTATTAAAAAAAGTTGTTAATAAAACATAGTAATTGAAAAAATATTTAGTGTTCTTTATATATTTAATTGCTCTATTTTAAATATTGTGTCAATTTTGTCTAGTAATGAAGATTAAACATGTAAGTGCTGCTGATTGGTATTTGACATTTGTTTTACCTTGGGCCAAAATGTCTAAAGAGGTACAAGATATATTAGCAGCTGGAGAAAGACCTTTAACAGCACATCGGTGTGCAATTATAAGGATTATTATGAATGATGTCCTTGCTGTTTGCCCAAAGCCATTAAAAAAACATTTAGATGTAATTGCATCTTCAATGGTTGCCAAATATCCTAAATCGTTTAAAGATGAATATGGTACTACAGTGATTGGTAGCGGTCATGACAGCTTAACGTTACAACTAGTAAACCGTTATGACTATCTGCAGCGGCCAAACCGTGTTCCACCATTACTGAGTGTTTAAAATATGGAATCCCAAAAGGAACAATTATCAGTAGATGTTATAAAAAGAAAAACTGATAGTTATGGTTGCTTGAACCGAGAACCAGTTCTCAGTGTTTCAAACAGTCCTGAAGAACTCGAATACTATTTGCAACGAACTGAAATAAATGAAAAGATGTTATTGAATGATTTGTTGATAAAATTCCCCAATTTATTTACAGTAAATTAAATTCATTTTATTTAAAAATAATATAACTTATATTATTAACCAGTATGTATTAATCTATATTACTGCTAAATAGAGATTTTTTTAATAGTATTTAATAAGATTTTTGTAGAAGTTTATTTTATTTAGTTTTGATATATATATATATATATATATATATATATATATATATATATATATATATATATATATATATATATATATATATATATATATATATATATATAAATTTGTTTTTTCTATTTAGGTTGATGGTTTGCTACATCACTTTGATGTTTTGATGGGTAGAGTGAATGCTGGTGAACTTTTGATGAAAGCATTATATGATGAAAAGTTATATTTATTTTTGCATAGTTGTGGAATAGCAGACCTCAAAGTAAAGAAGGTGTTAATAAGTTTAGATAAAGCAAAACATGAAACTTTGTCAGATTTACCTGTGGCTCCCGGTCTTGTAATGGCTTTGATTAGTTTGTTTAATGAAAAACTTGACGCACTCTTTATGTTTGTGGATGTAAGTTAAAGATAGTAATCATTAATTTAAAATATATCCAATACATATTTTCAAGCCATTAATTGTGTTTCACTCATTTTATAATAATATGCAATGTAGTTACTAAAAGATATTTGGTAGTAAGAAAAGTATGTTTAGGAGACAATGGATCAAACAGAATTGGTGCCAATATCAAATTCTCCTCATCTATGTGTTTATGGTATGTTGAATTACAAGTTCTAAGATTTTTGTTTTAAGATTTTGAAAATAATTTTAAAAAAAAGGTATGAGCTTGATCATTTTTATTTATATATATTTAAAATGGATTTTTGTTAGGCCAACTTGCATTCTTTTTTTAGGGAATTCGCTATTTACAGCAAATCGATTCATGCTGGTAATTGATTGCATTGTTGTAGTTGATGGAATGAACAATTTCATCAAGTCATTTTGTTGTTTATTTGCGAGTTTTTATATTTTCAATATAACATATCCAAAAGAAGCAATAAGCAAAATTGTGCTGTCAATACTGCAGAAGTTTGCGAAATTTAATAATATTTGAATTTACCACGTTGCTAAACTTTTTAATATGACTTTGAAACAGCAATTTATTATGTAGTTATTTATATTTATTTGTAAATTTCAAAAGTTTTACAATGATGTCTTTTGTTTTATTTTTGAATTTAATACATTCTTAAACTCCTACTTACCGAATATAACTATTTATATAACGTCATATTGATATGTAAGAGATTTTAAATTTTCGTTTTATTTGAATTTATTTATATTCATTTAATTTATCTGAGTAACTTTTTCTATTTAATAACATGTTAGTAATGTAAAACTGAAAAGATTTTTAAAAATATGACGTGTTTTTGTTGACATTAGCATATAAACAAACATATATGTTAATAGATATTTATAATTGAAAATACAATTGAAAAAAATGTAATTGAAATACAATTGAAATTAAAGAAAAAATAAGACAAAATGAAACAGGCGAAGCATTTTCGAAAATAGTAAAAATATATTTTGATTTATGTTGTACAATATAAACTTTACAACAAATGAGCGAGGCATTTCTGTAAATTAATCACGGTACTATACCGTAATTCACGCTGTTTCATTACAGAATAATCACGGTATTCTACCGTAAAATAACGGTGTTTTACCGTAAAATAATCACGGTACAATACCGGCACTTATGGGTAACGGTATAGTATTGTGATTTTCACGGTAAAGTTTTACAGTGTGTCTTGGTGAAAGAGTTTTCTATTTTCATCAAGATTCACCGGAAAAGAATCGAAGAAGCCACAATAAAAATAAAAAAACAACTTCTTATTAAAAATGATTCTACAACTATTTATATTTACAAAATAATAATTACACAATTATTGCAGTTACTAAAATTATAAAATTATATAAAGTTATGTATAAAACTATAATTATAATACAATTATAATTATACAGTATACAAAGCATATTTAGGATAAAGGTATGATCGAGGGGATCATATTAGCGAATTCCCCCCACTCCCCACCCCGCATGAAAGAATATACAATCTTATTAAACAACCAATCGCAAGATAAAAACGTCTTTTTTCAAAATGCTCTACATTTAAGTTTTCAATTTTTACCGCTTTTTAATTCCTCAAGGGGGTACTTATATAAAATTTTTCAAAAATACTCTTAAACTTAATTTCTCTGTGTAATTTTACATGCAACTTTTTTGCAACTAAAATAAATTAAAATGTATATCTATATAAAATTTTATATTCGACAAAATTTACATATTTACAATTTATACTTTTTTTGATTTATCTTAACATAAAATTTGCTATTCGAAAGGTGCAGAGCGCGCTTTGCAAATCAATTTCTTTATTTCACTCAAATAAAGCGGAGGCTGCTTTTGCAAAATTTATCTTTTTCTTCTTTTTAATGGCTTGAAACTGCATTAACGCGAAAACGCGATCGGTCGGTGCAAGGATAAAATTGAACTCTGGGAACGTAATTACATATCTTTTTGTACTCTTAGTCCGCAATCGTTGCATATCACGCAGCCGAAATAAACCCAAACATATCATGTTGTAAGTGCGCAAGGCGTACAAAAACAAATCACCAAACATTCCACATTGCTGAAAACAAAATTAAAATCTAAATTTTAAAAGCATTCAGACTTTTTAAGGAGCTACACCAAATTTTTCACACATACCCCAAATTCGGAAAGCGGACCATCACAAAGATCTACTTGTGCTATTCGGCATCGATTTCTTACTGCTGCAATATCTAATGTTTCGAATGACCCCAAAGGTTGTTTGCCTTCAGCTAGCAGTTCATCCAGTTCCGAGCTGACACTTCCGGTCACAAGGTTTTGAACGATAGTTAAAATATCTCCATTAAAATATGTCTAAAAAATATATCCATTAACATTTCTAAAAATATCTCTTTAAAATGCTTAATAGAACACTCGTAGATTTTATTAAAAAAACGATTCAAAAAAAAAAAAAAAAAAAAGCCCAAACGTAACCATGACTATTGTTAAGCAATCTATGACTACTGTGAAGCCAGTTATTGTTATTTATCAATGACTATTGTTAAGCCAGTACAAATAGTGAGGTTAAAGAAAATTGAGGACTTTTTTCGTGCACACTTTGATGGAGCATATTTTCTAGGTCTGCATAAAAATACAAGACGTATAAGCTTAAAAACAAAATCCCTTGGGAACTTTTGAAAAAATGAATTTGATAATTGCTTGTAAAGATTTGCTATTATTTGTTATTTTTTGGTTAGTTTTCTTTTGTTGTGGACATCAAAACAGATGATACGATTCTACACAGATATGTGACTCTTATCGGAGAAGATTGCTGGATCAAGAAAATGTCAACTCAAAATATATTCCAAATTCATCTGAATGAAGGTAATATCAACACAGAAACGCCGCAACTTATTTAAATTTTAATATTTCAAATGTTTAATAAATCCAAAACAAAAATTTTCTTTTAGTTTTAAAACTGTTCACATTTTTAAAACTAAAAGAAAATTTTTGAGAGATTGAAGAGAAAAAATTTTTGAAAAAATGAAGAAATTTTTAAGGAGAAAAAAGTTGTTGCTTTATTTACAGTAACAAACAGCCGTGCAAAACCTAAAATAAGTAGCCATACAAAAACTAAAACAAGTTGCTGCACAGAACCTAACTTTCCTGGTAAATAACTTTTTGAAGTGTAGCAGGAAGAAAAGGAATATGGATTTACATCAAAGAATTATTAACGAAGAGATCATGAAATCTGTGTGTGTGTGTGTGTGTGTGTGTGTTATATATATATATATATATATATATATATATATATATATATATATATATATATATATATATATATATATATATATATATATATATGTATATGTATATGTATATGTATATGTATATGTATATGTATATGTATATGTATATGTATATATATAAAAAAAATGAAGATTTCTTTTAAGATCAAGTTTTTCTGAAATGTTTTTTTATACTGTCAAGTTTTAGACCTAAAATATTGCATATTTATGTAAGAAAAATTACCTCTCTAAACCATACTTTACACATAAAATTGTCAGACTTCAGTCAAAGCTGCATTATAAATAATTACATCATTTCATAAGTGTAACTGGTATTGAACAAAAAGATGTTAAAATTTTGCAAAATTCAACTGAAGCGGGAAGAAGTATTGTGACAAGATCAGAGGACACCATTTTCTCCCTAGAGATTAAAGATCTACGGTGAGTATCCAACTCATACCTCAAGTTAAACCCTAAAACTTTATTTTTTTTCTGGATGATAGACTAGTGGACAAAACAAGTCCTAGAATCCAGTTGATATAGAATTTAAAGAGTTCTGGAAAAATTTAACCACAGAAAAACGGAAATAAATAAATTGAAATAAAATTTTTCCAATAAAATTGCTTTTTTTTTTTCTTCAAGTTCCCCAGAAAAAGAGCTTCATTTTTTTGTCTTGCAACAAAATGCACATTCAAAAAAAACACAAAAAACTTCACCAAAGTGGACACAAAAAAATCTTGATATTATTTAGTTATACTGTATACGCAGTAGAGTAACTCCAGGTATTATGGACTATGCACCAAATATGGACTAGTGGCTTTTTTTAGAAACTGACATATGTTAACACTTAATTGATGTTTTGCCAAATGATAAAAACGAGCATCATTTATGATTTTTATACATAACAGGATTGTTGACTTTTTACGCGAGTACTGATTGTTGCTGCATATGGTCAACATTTGTTTTGGTACAACAATTGGATGATTTTTAGTATACATATTTGAGAGATTGAGTTGGTCCGTTTTTTTCTACAACAAACTTATAGTTTTTATCTTAGTTACAATTAGTGACTTTTTACTTACAGTAAATTTTAAAAATAAAAGAAATGTTTTTATTGAAAAAGCTGAAAGTCGTCTAATGTGGACCACAAAATGTTGTGTATTGCGTACCAGTGGTAATATAACTTGGAAAACAACTTTATTCAGATTCATTTTAGAACAATGTCTTAATAAGGTGAAATTCAAAAATATGGACCAAGAAGACACAAAATAAGCCTTAGAAGCCATTACAATGGAATTTTTTTTTGCATTAAAATCTTTTAACGTTCCAACAGCAATGCTTATTAGAATGTGCCAAAGTAAAACCAAAACTTCAGACCTCTGGGTCGCAATCCTGTTTTGAATAATGATATTGAGGATGGTTTAGTGAAGTAAGCTAAAAAGGTGGAGGCATGGTATTGGGGACTTACTAGAAAAGATATAAGATCTCTTGCTTTTCAACTGGCAAAAATATACAACACTTCAAGTACATATTCTGTTTTTTAGCAATATGCTGGCAAAGATTAATTCTATGGTTTTATGCAATGTCATAAAGATGAATTAAGCTTGAGGAAGCCAATCAGCACATCCTTTGATAGAGCAAAAGACTTTACTATAGAAAAGTTTATAAAAATTCATTTCATATTTTTTATTTAATGGTTTGTTGCAGGTAACTTGGACAAGTATTCCATATTATTTGTATATAATAATCCACAATTCCTGCCAAGTTTTGTTGATTTGCTATTTAGGTTTCTTTAAATATTCTTATAATATGTAAAATTTTTCTACATAAACATTTATGAATCTTGATTAGAAGTATATTTAGGCAACAAATCTACTAAATAATGGAAACATATTGTGGCAATAATATCAAAAAAATAAAATGGTAGTCCACATTGCCCAAAGTTACTAAGAACATTTTTGGGAAAAAAACCCACACAAAGTACATTTATATATCAATTATAAGTCTACAGAAAAAAAATTTCTAATAAAATGAAGAAATGCTTGATATGTATTTAGAAAAAACTAATCACATATTACATAATCAAGGAGGGGGAAGGGAGTCACTGCTGATATTTGTGCCTGACTATAGGGGTAGGGTGGGGGTGGGGATTAATAGGTATGATACCATAAGCAAGTTAAAAAGTTTACAAACGTTATTATTGACATTTCTAGATACAGATAATGTTCTGATAACATGCAGTATACAGATAACGTTCACCAGTCACCTTATTGTGCTATATTTGCTTTGTTTCCCCTGTTTTTCTGGCTAATTATCATTCTCATGATTTCAAACAACTGTAATGAAAAACTGTTAATGAAAAATATTGAGTTTTCTCTGACAAAATAAAGATTACCGAAAAAGAGAAATCTTTCCATAATTTTTATTTACATGGAGGTTGGGGGGGGGGGGTTAACAATTAATGACTTAAATTTGGGGAAAAGAATATGCCAAAAGATCGTGCTTGATTGTAGGGGAGAGGAGATCAAAAAATGATCAAAATCGATTATGTAACATGTGAACAATCCCTAAAAAATTACATTTTTAATTTGTTAAAACCGTTATTAAATATTAGTAAATAACCTCTAACAGAATAAAAAAAATTGAACTCACCGCACTAACTAGTGAATCAAGAACCGAAACTGTAAATATAGAACCACATGCATAAGGCTGTGTCAGATAAAAATGTTCATCATCATAAATGTTCATATCATCTTGATCCAAAAACATGGCATTGGTATTGTAGACTAGAAACAAATACAAAGAAACCATGAAACTAATGGAAAAAAATTTCAGAAAGTAAGAAATGGATTGAAAAAAAAAAAAAAAAACAAGAAAAAAGAGATGAAAAAAAAAGATTTTTTGTTCAATGAAGGATGAGAATAACTTTGCAAGTATAACCTCCTCTCACACTAAATGCTTACTCAGTTCAGTGATTATTTTTAATGATGCTTTTCCTTTCTCTGCAGGAAGCTTTTCTTTTACAGACATTAGTCTAGGACTCTCAATGCCACTTTTTGCTGTGAAACTCAGTGAGCTTCTTGGCGAAACATTTGACTCAATAACCGTGGGTGATTGTAAGACCAAGGGTTTTTCTGATGTCTTTTCAGCTTCAAATTGCATTGCTATTTACATGAAAGAAAATTTATAGCAAAAATTTATTACATATTCTTGCATAATCATTTGTGAACTTAACTATTTTAGTTTTTTTAACACAAAACTTTCAACTGAAGAAATTCAATAAATTAATAAAACCTTTTAAATTGAGAGTAAGCGAAATAACTTCTTTGTCTGAAAGTGCTTGATGCTCCAGTTCGCCTGAATTGTTGTTTCCAGGAGACAGCAAGATGCACATGTCTGCAGTTTGAATATTTACTGATCGAAGATCTTGTCGGTTATATGGTGACCCCTAACAAATCATAAAATAACTTATTCTGTTTTGAAATTTTGTTTGGGTTTTGTTTTGAAATTTTGAGCTTTATATAAAGTATCTTTGGAAAATTTGGAAGCAAGCATAAATTTTACAGAAGATACAATTAGGTTTCCTATGAAACATAAAGATTTTTCCTTTCTTAATAAACTTCCTTTTAAAACACAGTTTCAGAGAATAATTTGCAAGTTATATGAAGAACAGTTTGGACATCATACAAAGATGTTTTACAGCTAAATTGCTAAATAAGTTGAAGCTGGTGCAAAAATGTTGGGATAGAAAGAAACCAATCAGCTATTAAATAGAAACCTAAAAATCAACCATCAGCACTGAGGTTGGCGATTGAAAAGATAAAATTTTTTTTTTTTACTATAACAAAGTTGTTTTTACACACATTTTTCTGTATACATTTTTTAAACATATTTATATTGACTTTTAGGTATGTTAAATTTTTTTGTACTAAACTTTATATATTAAAAAGCATTTTTTATTGACACAGAACAAGAAGCATTTTACACACCTTTGTAAACATTAACAATGTAAGAACTTACAGGAACAATATGAACATCAGGAAAGTTGGCCAACCGCACCCACTATAATAAAAGCAATTGACAATAAACTTCCAAAAAGTTTTTTTTTTTTAAAAAAATATCTGTTTATAACTAACAAACCTCTCTCTGTAAAAATTCTCCATCACCTAAGATTACAACTTTTTTCAACATGGAGGGTGAAGTGTTACTTGCTCGTAAAGGTAATACCTTAAAAGAAATATAGTAGTTGATTGGTGAAATTTTAAATGTATTTTCATCAAATCTAAAAATAAACACTTACAAGCTGACGCAGCTCTAATGAAGGAGAAAGTTTATTTGATAAGACCAAAACTACTACGTGATTAACAAATTTCTCAGCAGCTGCCTCCTCCAAACTCTAATAAATAAAAAATATCAAACTTCTTAGCAGCTGCTCCCTCTAAAGTCTAATAAATAAAAAATATCAAAGATGCAAAAAAAAAAAAAAAAAAAAAAGCCAAAAAGTTGCTGCAAAAAACTGTAACAAGAAAACAACATCTATTACAATAATCATCATTTATTTCAATATTGCTGTCCTTGTTAGCAATAACAGATAAATAATCAAATACAAAAGAGTGAATCTTCACTAAATTCTGTCCTATAAGAATTTAAAAAAAAATTTACCAGTTTAGCAGCAGCAAATGATCGACTTTCACACCAATAAAACGTACCAGTTTGATCAAACTTTGGCTTGTCACCATTAGGAAAATAATCTTCAGTTAATGTGCGTGCACTAAAAAATTGAAATCCAATAAGCTGCATGTACTGCAAATAGACAAAAGTTAGCAAAACATTATTTGCAATTATATATAAAAATATAGCATTCCTACTTCTTTTTTTCATCTTCTGGAGCAACTTCAAGTAAATACATAGGATCAATGTCCACTTTTGTTTCTGGTACTTTCATAGTGATTTGATCTGTAAATTTTTTTTACTTTTACATTAACAATAAACTTCATTCTTCAAAAAGTTCAAACAACACAAAAAGTGATGAACATCTTTAATCTTAACTTTAAAATTTTATGTGAATTTTTAATTAAATTTTTCTTTATGTAGTACTACTAAAAAAATTTTTTTATAGAAATATCGTATAACAGTTTTAAATAATTTATCATTTAAAAAACACACACAGAAATGATAAATATATAAAAACATATTTAAAAATTAACTAATAAAATATAAGTAACATCGATTTAAAAGATAAAATACTTACTTCTCCTACATCTACATTTTAACATTCTTTCAGGATCAATCAAGTCTTTGTGGCATGTTGAGCAATACCGCAATGCCCTAGAAAAATCATAAAACTTGAAATTAGAAAGAGAAATCATATTATTTCATGACATAAAAAAACTTGCAAAAATGACTTTGGTAAAAAAAAAAGTTTTTTGAATTAATTTATTATAAAATATTTTTCATTTTTAACAATTTAAAATAAAAGAATTTACTACAACTTTTAGTGAAAAGCTTTTACCTTTCTGCATCAAGAGCTTTTTGAGCAATAAAGAAACCACGCGTGTTTTTAGTCAATTTCAACTTTTTATCCATAGGATTAATAGCAAACCTGAAAGATTTTAATTGAAAATGAAAAAGACAGCCAATGACAACAACAAAATAATTAACAGAGCATTATAGTGCAGAAGAATAAAATTTAATTTAATTGGCAACAAAGAGTAAAGTATAGGATAAAACATGTGAGTTCTAAATTATGCAATCTGCATAATATACGAAGCTGAATAATGCCATTTCAAATTAGGAATAAATTACTCACATTACAACAGATATTTCATATAGTTCATTGTGATTTTTTAAAGCATATATTTGAATCAAACTGTTTTATAATTGTTTTTGGTAAAATACTTTTGAAAATAGTATAACCCTGAATTTTAAAACCTCAAAAAATTTTAAGACTAAAATATGTAAATAAACAATGCAGTCTACATTTATAAACTGCTAATTAAAAATCCAAACACTGAAAAAGAATAAAGCTATACTAACTACAATTATTCGAGATATTATGGATATATTTAGACAGGATAATAGAATTAAATTATGTAGTTTTTACTCAAAAAAAAATCTGTTCTATATTTAAGATTTATCCAAATAATCAAAACAAACTGAAAACTAAAATCGAACTTTGAACTGTTCATCTATTAATCTTGGTTTCTTTTAGTGCTCTGCACTTCTGCAATTTGAAGGAACATAAAATAATAAAATCATGACATACTCTTTTCCTTTTTTTGTCTTTAATTCAATTGCAATCAGCAGCAATCTTAACTTTTCAAAGCACAACCTAATAGAAAAACAACTATAAAAATCAAAACTAAAAGCATAAAGCATAAGCTTTAAAAACTAATTCATTATTATGAAAATAGCAATAATTCTATCTATAGAGTAATTATTAATTATATTTAAAGATTAATAAATACATATAGAAATCAATAATAATTTATTACTTTATACTCTTTATAATATATTGTAATAGATAAAATTTACAAGAAATAAACAGTTATATCTAGAGAGTAATAATGATAATGCCTAAATGTTATTAAACAGATTACAAAAGATAGAAACTATTAGTTATGTATAAAGAGTAATAATACTATCTAAATATTATTGAGTATCAGCAAATTAATAAAGCAAACTTACTCGACAGCTTGTGAGAAGGACATCCCAACAAAAGAATTTGAAAGATAACTTGAGTACATTTCATTAGCAGCCCCTAACATATAAGCAGCTTTCCATTGCTCACTTTCTGTAATATCTTCTGAAACCTAAGTTTTTTTTTTAAAACAAAATGTTATGTAAAGATATTAACAAAAAACTTAGACTTAGTTACTCATAAATAATAACTAGTATGTCATTATAAAAATAGATTTTAATAAAAAATTAGCATTAAGTAGCATTTATCAATATTTTTTAACCAATATCTACTTATATCATTACCTACTGGTATTGTCAATATTGGTATATGATATTAATTACTATTTTATAACCATTAACATTTATTTATTGTCATTCATAAATAATTAGCACACCATAATAATAGACTATAAAATCAGTATTTTCTTTCTGTTTATTATTTTATTATTTCCTTTTAATATTTTGTATTTATTTTCAAAAATAAAAAAAAATTAGAATACCATCATTCTTAAAGTTAATTATTGTTCTTATTATTAACTATTATTCTTAAAGTTATTATCTTAAGTTTTGAATTTAACATTTTCTTCTTTTCCTTACTAGATAACTTTTTGATATAAAAAAAAAGCCAAAAAAAATAAATAAATACCTCGTTACTTCGCATTCCAAACAAATTTCCAACCAATGTTGAAAAACCAGGTGCATTGCAGGTCTGAGCAATAAAACCAAGCTTTAACTCATTGATGCAGATGATTGCATCACCATATTCTGCATTCCACTGAGGACAGTTCATCAAATGCACCTATTCATTATTTGTTATAAAACTCAAATCCAAAAAACATGTAGAAAATAATATGTATTGGAAAAAGCTTTTAAAAAAAACGTACTTTATTGCGATTCATCATCAACTGAACAATGCAGCGCACACGCTCTTGATAGTTTTTAACAGCGATCACTCTTAAAAAAGAAAAATAATTGTAAAAGTGCAAAAAAAATAAAAAACAAAAAAAAAAACAAAGAAAGGATTATTTTTAATGAACTTTTTTAAAATTGTGTTTAACAAACCTGGTTATGTTTGCAGCATCCTCTTCATCAGGATTAGTACATTTCTTGTTACATAATATAATTACAGCATCTGCATTGTTGATCTGGAAATAAAATTTATGCAACTTACTTAAACTACTCACCTACTTAACTTACTTGAACTACTTAGCTAAAAAAGTATTTATTCAACTAAAGACATCTTCCAAACTTTTACCTGCATTCTGTTGGCATCTATAGATGAGTAAATAGTCCCCATGAAATATGATGCTCGAGTTTCATACCTTTTAAGTGATGTTTGGATATTTACATCAGGAAATGATCTGCCAAATAAATGGTTTTCAGTCAAGGCAAATATTTTCACCGCTTCATAAACCATTAACAAAGATATTTTTAAAAACAAAATAAAAAATTGCTCTTTAATTGACAACATAAGATAAACAATGACTATTGCAAGGTGTTTAAAAACGGTTGTTACTACCTATTAACATTACTTACGGAGCTAAAAACACTGCCATGGTAAGATTGTCATCTCTGTCTGGATGAAGAAAATCTCTCAAAAATGAAGACACACTTTCATGAGTGATGTAGCCACAAACAATAACATGTCTACAGAATAAAAAAGATGTCTGAAAAAGGAAAACTAGAATTACAAGATCTTTTTAATATACAATAAATAACCTTTTTTGGTTATCAATTTTTTTATACAGAATATGCCAGATTCATTTCTAAAACACAAAAACCATGCAGTTATAATGGCTGTGGTAAATATATGTTTAAAATTTTAAATATGTTTTAAGTCTGAATAGATTTTATCAAAATTGAAAACTTGAAAGAGTTTTGAAAAAATTAAAAAAAAAGTCTGTTTTTTTGTTGAAGTACGATGCACAAATATGAATAAAAGTATTGTAAAAAAAACAGACAAAACAAAACAAACAACCAAAAAGACAAAAAAAAAGAAAAGAACCAAACTTAAAACCAAAACTAAAAACTTTGAAAATTTGAGAACTGTTTTTTTTTGGTTATTTCAAAATTTTCTATAAGCCTTTCATTATTCTTTTGAATTTTCTAATATAGAAATTAACAGATATACTTTTTCCCTGGTATCATATTAAATTCTTTATTGTACTTGGTGTGAGAAGCAACAAAATCTGAAATAGCAGGAAGATATGATGCAAACAAACCCTAAAAAAGTAGAGAAAAAATAAGTAGGGAAAAAATAAGTAGGGAAAAAATAAGTAGGGAAAAAATAAGTAGGGAAAAAATAAGTAGGGAAAAAATAAGTAGGGAAAAAATAAGTAGGGAAAAAATAAGTAGGGAAAAAATAAGTAGGGAAAAAATAAGTAGGGAAAAAATAAGTAGGGAAAAAATAAGTAGGGAAAAAACAAATAGGGAAAAATTAGTAGGGAAAAATAAGTAGGGAAAAATAAGTAGGGAAAAATAAGTAGGCAAGGTTAACTCAACCAAAAATATACTTGATCACATCTTCAATATGTTTGGGTGAATAAAAAGAATTTTGGAATTCACTTTGCACAATTTTTTAACTCAAGTTAATACATTGGCGATGCATTTTTTTCATTAAATTCAAAAGATAAAAAAAATTTTAAAAGAAAATTATGTTTTAATTGTAAAAGTCAAAGTTTTTTTTTTTTAATTCTCTAATATAATCATAAACAATTTAAAAAATTTTCATATTGGGAAAAAAATCCTTTTTTTTATAGTCTTTTATTGTGCTATAAATCAACTTTTGCATAATCTTGTAATCTTATGTAATCTTGTAATCTTATTAGGTGATATTACAACTTTATTCTATAACCTTTCACTTTTATGGATAACTAATAACTTAATTACACCCCTTTTCAGTGTACTTCATTTAGTTTAAAACAGAAATTTTAAAAAAAATACAAGAATTTCTGTTTCAAACTAAATTCAAGTTCACTGATCTGAAATCCATTTCATCACCTGTAACTTTTTAAGTTTTTTTTGTAAGTTTTTTTTTTAATTAAAAACTTTAAATTTTGTAGAATTTTTTGTTTGCGTACAAACTTCAAGTTAATTTTTTTACATTTTTCACCCATTTTTTTCTGCTGAACATCTCAAGCAGCAAATATGTGATGCTCATGTCATTATCAAATTTAACTACAGCACAATTAAAGAACAATTTGTATTGTGCTTTGATTTTATGATAGACTGTTTATACTTTTTCACTCTAGTAACAATATATAAAAAATACTTTTATAACTTATGATAAATTATGCAACCACCTTTTTTATAAAACCATGCAAATGTGTCAGGAGAACAAAAAGTACGAGTTTTAAAACTAAAATATTTCTCTCATCACTCCTAATACAGTTTATTTAATTTTAAAAAGTTTATTTAATTATTTAATATAAAAAATTATTTAATATAAAAATTTAATATAAAATTAAAAAGTTTATTTAAATTTACTAATTAAATATATTAAAAGACCCTGCTTTATTTTTAATTTAAAATTTATCTACCGTGGTGTGACCTAACAAAGTCCTATGCTTTAAGAAAGTCCTAATTTAAGAAATGACAAATTTTGTGTACATAAAATGAACATTAAGAGAAAAAAATTTTGTTACTTTATCTAACTAGATATCTAGTTAAAACAACAAAGTTATTTTTCGCAAATGTTTCTTTTACATATACGAAATTTGTCATTTCTTAAATTAGGACTTTCTTAAAGCATAGGACTTTGTTTGGTCACACCACAGTATATTGATATGAAAAAAAGCCTTTTATATACACTAATATTTACATAAATAAAATCTTTAAAAATACAGAATAATATGGCCATGTTTAACATTTTAGAAAAAAACCTATGGATATAGTAATTGGACAAGTTATTGAAGCTACTGACCAATGAGAGTCTCATAGGATTGGAAAACATTTTAAACGACAAAACTCAACTATTGGCAGATAGGTGAAGAAATATAAACACACTGGTAAAACTGAAAGGTCTGTTGGATCAGGGAGAAAAATTTCAGGCCCAAAATTTCAAAATAGTGAGATCACAACATTCTTAATGCTATCAAAAAATATCGTAAAATCACATGGTCTGAGATAAAACTAGATTTGAACCTTACTAATATCTCATAGTGGACAATATCTCATCAAATAAAAGCATCAGATGAATTTTTTTCTGGAAAGCAAATAAACCTTTTGTTAGTAAAATCAATCGCAAAAAAAAGATTAAAGTAGATGCATTGAGCACAAAGATTGGAGACAATGGGCTAAAGTCATTTGTAGCAACGAGTCTCCTTTTATCTTGTTTTATAATGGTCGATCTTACTGTTAGAAATTAGTTGGGGAAAAATTCAAACCTTAAACATACAAAGCAACCATTAAACGACAAAAAAAATTAATTTTTAGGGTTGTTTTAGTGCACACAAAGTTGAAAAACTTTACCATGTGAAAGGCACCATGGACCAGCATTAGTATCATAAAATCTTAGTTAATCAACTTGGACCAAGTATAAAAGAACTTTTTCCTTATGGTGACTACATTTTTCAACAGGATAATAATCCCCAACATACAGCACGGCTGAATAAAAGATATCTAGAATCTAAATTGATGCCAGTTATGCCTTGGCCAATACATTCTCCTGATTTAAATCCTATAGAAAACCTTTGGTCTATATTGGATAGAAAACTGAAAGATTGTAGGGCAATAAATGAAGATAAACTGTGCCAAATAGTTGGAATGCTTTGTTAAATGACTTTGTAAAAAGAACTGTCGATAGAATGCCTTGTAGATACGCAGAAGTCATAAGAAACAAAGTGTGGCCAGTTAAGAACTAATGCAACTAAAACTTGAAAAATACCTCGGAAATCCTAATTTCTTTTTATTATATGTAATATACAGTAATATCATATGTATTTCTATCAAAATTGTCTTGTAATACTTTTATTATGAAATTAAGAGATTTTATATAGACTTTTTTATTAAAAAATTGAGTGTGGCTTCTTTTTTTTTGTACCCCCCTGTATATACATACATACATACATACATACATACATACATACATACATACATACATACATACATACATACATACATACATACATACATACATGCATACATACATACATATGTAGGTACGTATGTACGTATGTATGTATTTATGTATGTATGTATGTATGTATGTATGTATGTATGTATGTATGTATGTATGTATGTATGTATGTATGTATGTATGTATGTATGTATGTATGTATGTATGTATGTATGTATGTATGTATGTAAAAGAGATTTTTTTTAGATAATATCAAAATAAGTAAAGCAAATCAAGAAGTGTAATGAAGAGTTATCACTCTGATTTACAAACTTGATATAACAGAAAAGATTAGGGATTTCTGAATAAGAAATGAAGTTGGAAAGCCAAAAAGAAAAGTAATAGGTTTGATGGAATTTTTACCTTTTTTATAGGTCTGGACCCAGGATTGGTTTTTTACAGGTCTAGACCAAGGACTGGTTTTTTGAGAGAAAGTTACAAACTATAATCAACGGTTAAATACTCGTATTTTCCATACTACCATATGAAAAAAAACCATTACCATTTTCTAATAAAAATAATATGATAAGCATATAATTACCAGACCAACACCAATGAACATCATTCCAAATATTTTTCCCAGGTATGTAGTACATGTGATATCACCATAACCAACTGTTGACATTGTAACCTATGATAGTGAGAACTTGAAAAATATATTTACACACTAGTAATATAATATTAAGTTCTAGAGAGATATCTTTAAGAACCAAAAACATTTTCGGAAATTTTAATTTTTCAATTTTACTTCTAAACCACAAAGATAACAAAGCTTTTAAATAAAAAACAAGCACAAAAGTTTCCTTGAAAAAACCAAAATTAAAGAAAAAATTCAAATTGTTAACTTGAAAATAAAAAAAATTCAAAGACCACCACAAATAACTCACAATTAAAAAATAAGTACATTGAAAATAAAAAAACTTTGAAGACCACTACAAATAACTCACAAGTAAAAAATAAGTACAGTGAAAATAGTTTATGGAAACTTTGTTTTCATAATTGATAGGACTCCACGGATCGCCAGTATTTTCAATCTAGAATATTTCAAAAAATTTTTAATTTTCTACAAAAAGTTTATCATTAAAGGTATAAATAAAGATTGTCCTTTTAAAAAAACCTACCAAATGAACCATCCCAGCAGATGTCAGCCAAACAGAAAGAAAAGTACCTATCATTCCCATCATTTCAACAGATGATCTGAAATAAGTTGAGAATTTTATTATTTTGTTTTCCAAAAAAAAATTATATATATATATATATATATATATACATATATATATATATATATATATATATATATATATATATATATATATATATATATATATATATATATATATATATATATATATATATATATATATATATATATATATATATACACACTAACCACTCAACACATTACTTATACATTCCGATTTATTTTAATTGTCATAAATATTATCAAGCATTTTGAAATATTCAGCATAAACAGGAAGCCATCTCCTATGAAAGGTGCAAAAGGCACCACAAAAGGTTCTAAAATGTCTGCTACGAGAAATCAGACATGCACCACCAACAATAAAAAGCTCTGTAAATATATTCCACCCCACACCATCTCTGAGCCACCTCCATATAAAGTGGTTTCTCTAATGTTAAAAGGCAAATATCTTTTATTTGGCCTTCTATACACTCTTGGCTGGCGATCAGAGCAAAGCAACACATTCATCACAACTTAAACTTTGTCCACCACATTGTATCTTGAGGAGATGTGTTGCTCAAATGACAGTTATCTTTTCTTCTATCAAAATGATTTAAAACCAATTCATACTTTTCTTTTAGAAGTGAGGTTTAATTACAACAAAAATATCCTACTTATGAAAAGCTGCTATGATTTCGAAATTAAATAAGGAAAACAGACTAAAACCTACAAAAGTCATAACTATTAAAATTAGTACCATCTTTGCAATTGATAAATTGGGTAATACATAATATTTTTCTAAATAAATCAGAATTTATGTGGTGCATTAATTTTTTGGTTAAGTATGTGTATGCATGCATACATATATCACACATTCATACATACAAACATGCCTACATACCTAATAACCTACCTACCTAATTACCTACCTCTCTCTCTCTCTCAATATATATATATATATATATATATATATATATATATATATATATATATATATATATATATATATATATATATATATATATATATATATATATGTTACAGAAAATGTCACTATCATAACAGTAAAGATAACAATACTTTTGATTGAAATAGTATTACTAATGACCAAAATAAGAGTTTTTTGAACTTTTATTGGTATTTAAGTAGTTTTGGTAAAAAAAGATCTAAAAACTTTTACAGCAGTGTTTAGAGAACTATATATCAAGACAGTACTTTTTAAATATAAAGAATGCAAGAAGATATTATGCAAAGAGTATAATGACAGATAATCAATGCATGAAACATTCTGGACTCAAAAAATCTTTTAGATTCTAAGAACTTTTAACATTATTTTAGATAAAAGTAAATAACAGCAATAAAAATGGCAATAAAAGAAACATAAAAAAAAAAAAAAAATGGATATCAAAATAACAAGTTATACAAAATTTAACTCACCCAGTTTTGAGAACATTAAGAAATTGTAAAATTTCACCCAGCCTTGTTAAGTACATGACTCGCAGAAAACGTAAGCCTATGCAGTGAAATGTAAGAATATATCAGATATAAATGTAACAAATTTCACATTAAATGATCACATAGATAACTACATAAAAATAAATAAATCATAATTCTTATGCAGATATAAATGAAAGTTCAATTCTATAAAAATGAATTAGTAATTGAAAAATATTACCAAGCCAATATTGGTTATTTAATACAGCAGGGAAGAATATAGTAGGCATGGTTAGTATATCAATAATTGTCATCAAATCTGAGGACCAGAATGCTAGTTTATTGTGTGCAGCAAAGAACTAAAATTTTAAATTATTTTCAAATCAAAGGATTAGATAATCAAATCTTAAATCTCGGGGTTTTTTTTTAATGCTATTTTATATCATCTAAATTATATTATCTTCTAGAAATGTGTGCATCATATGAATAATATTATTTTCATTTTTTTGAGATTAAGATAAAAAAGAAAATAGAAAATCTTCAATGGTTATAAATTTAAAAGCATTTTAATATTGATTAGCAGCTTATATTTAATTGAATGTTAAAACTTAAGATGTCTTACCCTGATGAATAGATGAAAAAGGAAAAAAACATATATTATCATCTCAACTTTCCACATTGCCCCATCATAAAAAAAGCAGTGTTCAATGCCTCTAAAGTTAAAAAGAAGTAATCGTTTAGTTTCAATTAAGTAAGGTAGATGTTAAAAAAAAAATCTGAAATATCATTAACAAAATGAAAAGAGAAAATTAGTGTCAGAAACATGAATTAAATTTAATGCTCTTTATACTGAAATAAAAAATTAAACAAAACAAACATACTCTGAAGATGTAGCCACATACATGGCTACACAAGCTAGGTTGAAAATAAAGGAAACAACACTCTAAAAAAAAGAGGCAATATTTATAGAATACTTCTTAATATTTATGGAATGCTTCTCAATATTTTTTACTCATTTTACAAATAAAGAATAATGATAAATTGGTAAATACATTAAATCGGCTAAACCTACCAAAATTCTACCTTGAAGATTTTGTGCAGATACAAGAATACCAGCTGCTTCAACTAACTCTAAATAAAAACTCTGCTCCAATTCTGTTACATCTTCCTCTTCTTCCTCAATATCAACTGTGTTTTTTTTGTGATCATTCCGCAAAAAAGAGAGCAAACTTTGTGAAATAAAGATTATTATTATTCCTCCAAAATAGAAAAGCATTGAAATACCAATAAAATACTGCCACTTTCGGTCAGAAGGAGTGGGAACTGTGAAGTTGCAAACCATTTTAACTATAAGTACTTTGAGCAACAAATACAATTTGTTCCAAATTACTGGATTTAACAATCAAGTTAAATGCTGAATTTAATTGTAAATCAAACTATTAAAAATCAATCATTTTTCTCCTAAAAACAAATTAGTTTTGATGGCTTCATTTTTTTATAGGAAGATCTTTTTCAGTCTATGAACTTTATCTTTAACACTTTAAAAAGCTTTATCTGAATTACTTAATAAATTCTGAGTGAAGATCAATGAATACTGAATTATGAATACACAATTTATTAAATTCAAAAACAAACTCATAGAGTATATTAAGTATTAATTATCTAAAAATCAATGCAGAACATGAATAAGTAACCTTCATGGTATTATACATTGTTTTTATTTATTAAACAGTTTTTTTTTTTAAAAAAGTTGTATTTGTAAAGTTATTGTTTTAACTTACTAATTTTATTTAGATTTTAAAAGGTTTTTAAAAAATAAAATTTATTATTTTCAATTAATTAAATTGATACTCTAAAAGATTTTAGTCCAAATAAAAATTGCTTTAACAAAAAATTAACACCAAAAACATGTATAAAAAAAAAATTCAGCAAATGTTTAATTTTAAGGTTTGTCAATAAACTTTTAATGTAATTTTCTTTTTTTTTCTGACATTGAGGAAAATTCTGAATGGAGGTTTTTGAATGGAAGTAACATTCTTCGAGAACAGAGATTAATTTTATTTGTACTTAATAATTAATATAGTACTATAGCTAATATTTAGCTAATATAACTAACAAATAGCTATGCATAGCTATATATACAACTATATATACAACTATATATATGTATATACTGCTATATCTATAATTATATAGCCATAACTATAACTAAAATATAGCTGTAGCTAATATAACTAATATAGCACACTTATAGTTATATTGTAATAATATAGCATGATGTAAACTAATATAGATAATACTTACTAACACAACTGATAAATACTAACTCTATAATTACTAGATTCTTAACAAAAGTATCTATTAGATTTCCAAGAAAATAATCTTTTAACTTTTACAGTGTGTGAAGTAAAATTTATTTGCTTTTTTTTAAAAAAGAAATCAGTAAACAAATCATTAATTACAAATTATAGGCACCTCCTGGCTAAATGCACATAATCTTTTACAAGTTAATAAAAAAATATACAGTTTAAAGTTGTCACGGTGGATGAAGAGCAAGTTCTTGGTAAACATTTTTAGTTGCTGTTCAAGTTCCTTTTTTATTGACAATAAACATCTGAATGAATTGTTTGTTTAATTAGAAGCAGCTCTAAATACACAACACCCTTATACCCCCCCCCCCACACCCACACACCCACACACACACACATATACAGAGATAATCAGTCTTAAAAAAGAGTCTAATTCAATGTGCTTTAAGAGCCTTTTAAAGCAGCTGATTTATTGTGTTAAGCAAATACCTTTAAATAAATGTCAAGTATATGCCAACACTATTCAAAGGTTACAGACTTGAGCTTAAATTTGCTAGATGAGGTGAGGAAGCTAAAAAAGTTTTTTAAGAAAGGAAACTTATCTAACAGAAGGTAAAGGATAATTGAGGTCTCACTGTTGATGAACCAAAAAATGGGGTTCTCGTCAAAAAATTACAACAACATTTTACTAAAGGTTTTTCTTAACAGAAAAAAAGCATTATGACAAACAGATTTATCTTTCTTTATAAGAAAATTTTTTGACAAACTAGTAAGCTGTTTCTGTAAATAAAAAGAGGTTGTTTGCATGTAACCTGACCACTTTTCACACAATTTTTGCCCCTGTCCCCCCATTCCCCACTTTTTTGATTATGCATAATTATTAGAGACCTCCTATATTACATAATCATTAACAAACTCTAATGTTTGTGTATTAGAACTGCATACCAATGTGCAAAATTTAAGGATTTAATGTACATTTAATCAAAGAATTGTTCCATTTTGGTTCAGTTTATATCATAAGCAAGAAATTTTTAAAATTAAATTTTAGTTCAAAAAATGCTAACTTTGATCTGCAATGCAACAAAATAAACAGCAATTTGAAAGTCATCTTCTTATACACTTTATATTGGTTCTTTTTTAATCAAACTGGTGGGACTTTAATCAACATATATTGTGTAAAATATATAACTTAAAACTCTAAAATTTTAGAATGAGACAAACCACAGGGTAGATTCACAAAGAAAGTTTGCTGGCAAAGAAATTTATTTCTAGTTAAAACTGATTTTGCAAGTAGCCACATATTACATTCATTTAATGCATTTCCATATCAATTTCTTTAATAGATTTTAAAGACTTTTCATTATTTCAAAATTGCAGCAAAATTTTTTTTAGCTTTTTAATGTCTTCATCATTCACTATACATTGGTTATAAAATATTAAACTCCTCTCTTCAGTTAAAAATACAAGGTTATAAAATGAGTTGGCTTAAACACCATTATATGTAAAAATAGCCCTAATGGTAATAAACAAAATAACTGTTATAATTGTTTATATATAATAATGAATAATAATAATTTTTTGAGCAAATGTTCTATATTTTTCTTAAAAGACAATAAAAGTAATTATCTTACTTTTCTTTCTACCTGCAACTTCAAACATTCTTCATCTTCAAAAAAGATCTACTTTTTTCAATATCACGTTTGAAACGCACTTGTTAGCCAGGAATAAGAGTAATGTATTGAATATTCATAGGTATTTGATTGGAGGTTCCACACTTCCTATTCAGGCCTTCTAATTGAATTGTTCAAAACCAACATAAGAAACGAAAACTAAAAAAGTTCATGAAAATGTTTCATTTAAAAAAACAAAAAAAAAAAAATTTAAAAATCTAAAAATGATATAACAATAAAGTAATTTGAAAAATCCTTTTATTGCAAGAAGTTTATTTAATAACCAATTTTAACAAAGGAGCAAAAAATGTTGTATTATTTTTAAATGTATTTCTCTGTTAAAGATTTTTAACACAGTTGTCTTAACTATATTTTATTATACTTAAAGTAATATTTTAACAAAATTTAATATCTCATCATAATTTAATATAAACAAAAGATTTTTACATTATATACAAGTAAAACTCCTAATAATTTCCAAGCTAGAAAAAAAGAAAATTTGTTGATTTCTGTAATTTAAACATGTCCATCTCTGTAATGTATATAAAGAATACAAAAACTACAAAAAATTATAGCAAAACATTAGAAAGCCATTTCACAGATAGGAATACAAATTACAACTCATTTAGCCGATTTACATCCAATTACTCTACTCCAGTATACCAATAAAACTTTTTGTAAAGTTTAATCTTTTCTTCTTCTTGATTGCTTGAAACTGCATTAACACAAACACACGATCAGTTGGTGCAAGCATAAAATTGAACTCTGGAAACGTGATGACATATCTTTTTGTACTCTTTGTCCGCAATCGCTGTATATCCCGGAGACGAAACAAACCCAGACATATCATATTATAGGTGCGCAAAGCATATAAAAATAAATCACCAAACATTCCACATTCCTATAACCAAAAACCAATAAATAACTTTTTAAAATGAAAAAAATAAACTTAAACAAAAAACTTAAAAATATTTTTATTATATAGATTTAATAGTTCTTAATTGAAAAAATCTTTTCACACAAACCCCAAATTCTGCAAGAGGGCCATCAGATAGATCAACTTGGGCAATTCGACAGCGATTTCTAACTGCTGCAATATCTAATGTTTCAAAAGACCCCAAAGGCTGTTTACCCTCAGCTAACAGCTCATCAAGCTCTGAGCTCACACTTCCAGTGACTAGATTTTGGACAATAGTCAAAATATCACCATTGAAATATGTCTAAAAAAAGATAATAAAAACTAGACTCAACAATTTGTTGCAATAAAAATTTACAGCTGACATTTGAAAAACTATACTCCTACTGACAGATGCAAAACTATACCACAATCCAAGACTAAAAAAGATTGCTGATGCAGAATAAACAGGTCAAACTGGAAACTTGGTCCAAGTTTTTTACTATTTATAACATATTAGATCCATGAAGTGCAATCCACAATTTGAGCCACCTACAGATTTTTCAAATTTCCTTGTAAAAAAGTGGGAGAGTAATGGAATGAAACTGGAAATTTTTTTTTTTCACTAAATGAAGTTTTTTCCTGAGCTTGATAATTTTTTCCATACATTTCCCCTGAACATGCACTTAGTGTTGACTAAACTAATTAAAAGTCATTAAGAAAAAAAATTAAAAATTTAAATAAGCATTTCAATATTTCATTTCTTATTTTTCAAAGTTTAAACCATTAAAGAAAAGAAAATTAAAAAGTTAACTCACCGCACTTACTAGTGAATCAAGAACCGAAACTGTAAATATAGAACCACATGCATAAGGCTGTGTCAGATAAAAATGCTCATCATCATAAATGTTCATGTCATCTTGATCCAAAAACATGGCATTGGTATTATAAACTATAGATAAATGTTAACAGATATGAACACCATGTGAAGACTAAAAATTTCAAGAAAATGAAAAACTGACTCAGAAAACTTACTCAGCTCTGTAATGATTTTTAGAGTCAAAGGACCTTTTTCTGCAGGAAGCTTATCCCTAACAGATGCACTTCTAACTGTAAAAGGACTTTCAACACCACTTTTCCCTGTTATACTTCTTGGAGAAGCAATTGAATCTACAATTTGCAGGGGTTTTTCAGGAGGTTTATCTGCTTCAAACTGCATGGCTGAAAAAAATATTATGGAGTTGGTGACGAAGTTACTAATCACACCATCAAAATTAAACTTTGAATATTTATAATACTTAAATTTTAACTATACTTTACAAAAACTTTCTCTAATCACTTTTCACTACTATACATCCCTGTGGAATTCACTGCAGTTAAACGATGATTTTCAATTTAAGAATTTTTCTGAAATATTTTTCTGTTGAAATACTTTTTAAAGAAATGCTGTTTAACTTTTAAGCAACATAGTCATATGAGCTGAGACCACTTTTGTGACTCAGTTTATACGATTATGTTGCATAACAATTCTTTCATCAAAATTTCAGCGCTTCGATATAAGAATGGAAACCTTTTAAGTTGAGAGTCAGCAAAATGACTTCTTTGTCTGAAAGTGCTTCATGCTCCAATTCTCCAGTTTGATTATTTCCTGGGGATAGTAAAATACACATGCCTGCAGTTTGAACATTTACAGAACGAAGATCTTGTCGATTATATGGTGATCCCTAAAGAGATATAGAAGTATTTTTGAATTTTTGTCTCAAGAAACAGTATAGAACCAACTCATGAAGTACTGGGGTTGTTGATGTTGCTTAGATAAAGAACCACTAGAAAAATAACTTACAGGAACAACATTAACATCAGGGAAGTTTGCCAATCTGAGCCACTAAAATTTTTTAGAACTATATTTATAACTAAACATTTGATAAGTTTTAAGTACTCCAACACACAAATAAAAAAGAAAAAAGACCCCAACAAATTTGAAACTCAAATATGCAAACCTCTCTCTGTAAAAACTCCCCTTCTCCTAAAATCACAACCTTTTTTAACATGTGAGGAACATTATTGCTAGCCCTTAATGGCAGCACCTGAAATAAATTAATAAACTAAAAATTAAAAGAAAATAAAAAAAGAAAAATTAAAAAACTTTATAAACTTTAAAAAGCATTTAGCTTTGAAAAATGTTTGTGTCAAATTCCCTAAAATAACTTACCAACTGGCGCAACTCTAAGGATGGTGAGTATCGGTTTGACAAAACTAGGACTACTACATGATTATGAAACTTCTCATTTGCAGCCTCTTCTAATGACTGTAACAAAACATATATTAAGCTGCAATTTTAAAAACAAATTAAAAAATTTAATCAACTTCTCATAATAACTAAACTTGAGGCATCATAAATAATCCTTATTGTTTTGGCTCATTAACTTTCCTTAAAAAAATTCTTAAAATAAAAACTAAATTTTTTAAATTAAAATTTCTACCAATTTAGCTGCAGCAAATGATCTACTTTCACACCAATAAAATGTTCCAGTTTGATCAAACTTTGGCTTGTCACCGTTAGGAAAATAATCTTCAGTTAATGTACGTGTGCTGAAAGATGAAAGTAGATTACTGTATTAACTGAAAACATTATTATAAATAAATATGTTATAAAAATTCCTTCTTTAAAAATTTTAAAAAAATGAGAGTTTTAAAATTTGGTTTTCTATGCGTTTGTAATTTTTTTAAAAAACTATCAGCTTTCAGGAATATAAATGGGGACCAGTGAGCAAACTTATGAGGATCATCGGAATAAATTATTTTTTTTGAAATATTTATACAAATTAATTTATTAGAATTGTTATTTAGCTTAAAAAAAAAATTGATGAGCAGTTTTTCTACTTTCACATTTATATTGTTTACAGGCTTTAAAAATAACATTCAAGTTGCTAATTCATTTTATATTAGGACTATTAACAAAGAAAAAAACATTTTAATTTCATCACAGCCAATTTAGTCATTTTGATGAGAAATAATATGTTAAGTGAATTATAAAATTTTTAAAACAGCATAATACTTGTTTTTCTCATCTTCTTCTGCAGTAGCAAGTAAATATACAGGATCATCTGTTTTTTTCTGAAGTGTTTTCACTGCAACTTGGTCTGACAATTAGAATAATAAAAGAAATTTAATGTGATTTTGATAAAACAAATGTTTTCAAATAAATCCGCAATAAATTTTAACAGCATCAATTTAGAAGTATGGATACAATATTGTAAACACTTTAAAAACAATCAAAAAGTTAAAAATTATAATCCTGAGAAATAATAAAAGATTTTAGAAGACTTACTTTTCCTACACCTACATTTCACCATTTTTTCTGGAGTAATCAAATCTTTGTGGCATGTTGAACAATACCGCAGTGCTCTAGAAAACATTAAAATGTGTTTAACATTTTTTCGTTTTCAAATTTTTAAGAATTTAAATAGCCATCAAAAATCATTAAAGTTTTAGCAGAATAAGAAATGAAAGAAAGATGACAGCCTCACTAAAAAGTTCCAAAACAACTTTAGAAAAATTGCTAGATTAAAAAAATCTATTTGAAAGATTTTTACCTTTCAACATCAATTGCATTTTGGGATATAAAGAAACCACGAGTGTTTCTTGTCAATCGTAAGTTTTTATCCATTGGATTAATCGCAAATCTAAAAGAACCAAGTTGAATTTTTTTTTTATTATATACACACCATCAAATTCAAAAACAAATGATGAAAATATAAAAATGAAAGATAAAAATTTAAGTACTGTTTTCCTTTCTTCGTCTTAAGTTCGATTGCAATCAGCAACAAGTTCAACTTCTCAAAACACAACCTAAAAAATCATCAAACACTAATAGGAAATTTTTAAGCACACAAAAAGATTATTAAAAAAAAGAAGATAGTTATAGAAAGACCTATAACCTTCAAAACCTTAACCTTTGAAGTTTAAAGAATTTCTTTATTGAAAAAAATGTGTTTAATACTTAACTGAGGAAGAAATAAGAGGGATAAAAGAATGTTAAGCAATGTCCTATGGCTAACGCAGTGCTGATTGTTAGCTTTATTTTTTGGCATTGTTAACTTCATTAGTTAGATTTAAGGATAAAATTTGTAAAGTGATTGATTTCACTTGTTAACTGTAATAAAAAATTTGTAAAGTGACTGATGTCACTTATGGAGATTAATTTTATTTCTAAGTAAACTTTATTACTCTTTTGTGTATTTTAGAAAATACTAATACTATTTTTAAAATGTTTATACTATTTTTTCATGTTTAAGAAAATAACAATAAAAATTCAACTTGTCTTTTTTTCCTGAAAAAATATAATGATAATAGCAAAAAGTGAATTATTTCCAGCTTAAAATACTTTTTAAACTTTCCCACTGATAAACACATTTTTAACTAATATTCTTTTATGGAAAAAAAAAATAGCTCAGGGTATTTTTGTGAATGTTAAATGTGGAATGATTGGATAATTCATCTCATCTTAGCAAGTTTTAAATTTATAAGGTTATTTTAAATTACTCAAAAAATTGTGAGAGATCTATAAAAATATCTAAAGATAAATAATTCAAGCTAGAAAGTAGGAGAAACTTGTTGTATGAGACAAACTCATATTCTCATAGAAGCATCAATACTAGGATATTCAAATTCCTGTAAGAGTGATAGACAAAAACTCAACAGACCAACTCATCTGCCATAGTGCAATATTAATATAATGGAATTGGAGGTTATTGTGTTTTGGAATGCAAGGTTCTCTCTAGAGTAATAATTATAGCTGGAGGTTAATAACCATACCTTGATCCATGGAGGTTAATAACTATTATAATCTATACTAAATAAATATTGTAATCTATGATAGAAAACATTATGTAAGGATTAATACTGATAATATCTAGAGATTATTATCTAAAGGTTAATAATTATATTTAAAGATTAGATAAATGTAATTCCATAAAGAAAACACCAAAAACAAACTCACTCAACAGCTTGTGGGAAGGTCATTCCAACAAAAGAATTTGAAAGATAATTTGAGTACATTTCATTAGCAGCTCCCAACATGTAAGCAGATTTCCATTGCTCACTTTCAGGAATATTCTCTGAAATCTGAAGTTTTTTTTTAAACAAAAAATAGACTTTAATATAATTCTTATTAAAAATTTTTTAACATTTATCAATTATCATTCATAAATAGTAATAAGCAAATTGTAGTCTATTTTTAACAATAACTTTTTTTTTCCTTCTACCATTTCATATTTACATATAAAAAAAAAAAGGAAAAAAAAGTTTTTTTTATCAATAAACATTTTTTCTATTCTTATTTAAAAAAAAATAGTAATAATAATAATAATAATAATAATAATAATAATAATAATAATAATAATAATAATAATAATAATAATAATAATAATAATAATAATAACAATAATAATAATAATAATAATAATAATAATAATAATAATAATAATAATAATAATAATAATAATAATAATAATAATAATAATAATAGTAACAATAATAATAATGATAATAATGATAATAATGATAATAATAATAATAATAGTAATAATAATAATAATAATAGTAATAATAATAATAATAATAGTAATAATAATAATAATAATAATAATAATAATAATAATAATAATAATAATAATAATAATAATAATAATAATAATAATAATTAATAATAATAATAATAATAATAATAATAATAATAATAATAATAATAATAATAATAATAATAATAATAATAATAATAATAATAATAATAGTAATAATAAATACCACGTTACTTCGCATTCCAAACAAATTTCCAACCAATGTTGAAAAACCAGGTGCATTGCAGGTCTGAGCAATAAAACCAAGCTTTAACTCATTGATGCAGATGATTGCATCACCATATTCTGCATTCCACTGAGGACAGTTCATCAAATGCACCTATTCATTATTTGTTATAAAACTCAAATCCAAAAAACATGTAGAAAATAATATGTATTGGAAAAAGCTTTTAAAAAAAACGTACTTTATTGCGATTCATCATCAACTGAACAATGCAGCGCACACGCTCTTGATAGTTTTTAACAGCAATCACTCTTAAAAAAGAAACTTGAATTTTTAGAAGGACTTTTAAAAGTTTAAAAAGAAAAGTTTTTTTGTTTACATTTTTGTAAATTTATTGCTTATTTATTTTAATTAAGTAATTATCCACGTAGATACTTTATCTCATACTTTACACTTGTTAGGAAAAGAAAAAAAAAAAAAAAAAAAGGATATTTGAATGGATTTTCATTAACTTTGGTTTAAGTGCACCTTGTTATATTTGCAGCATCCTCTTCATCAGGATTGGGGCATTTCTTATTGCATAATATGATTACGGCATCAGCATTGTTGATCTAAAAGACAAAAAGTATCCAACTTTTTTCAAAAAACTGATGAAAAATTATAAAAAATTATGATAAATTATGATAAATTAAGTATTAAGATTTAATATAAAGCATTAAAAACATAAAATAATACTATTACAAAATATGTCATTAAATAAAAACAGACCAAGCCTTTCACTGAATGTAACTATTTTAATTAACTGACATGATTAACTCTCACACTAATATATTCTGTAGATAAGTTGTTGAAATATGACATAAATATTACAATAAACAAAAAATTAAAATAAAGATAATTATTGTAGTAAAATTATATATTGCTTTTATTACATTTTTATCAAATACTATCACATAGTTAGTTTACATTAAATACAGTTACATTAAATACATAGCTAATTTAAATTACTTATAAAATATCAACACCAAAGTCATAATCAAAGTACTTAACAAAAATTTGAGAATGATTTTAAACCAATTGATTATTAATTATCTTGAGAAAGTGTTTAAAAGATTTAATATTTCATATTAGTATATTTAAAAAGCCTAAGCTCATATTAAATAGCAAATGTGTGATTCAAATATTTGTATCTCAGAGAAAGTTTTATAATAAAACAAAAATTATCAAAATGCAATCATTACACATCTAAAATATATAATTCCCTGAAATATTTATATACCTGCACTCTGTTTGCATCTACAGAAGAATATATTGTTCCTATGAAATAAGAGGCTCGAGTCTCATAAGTTTTAAGTGATGTTTGAATGTTTACATCGGGAAATGACCTAAAAATGAAATCGAGTCAAATCAACCTACTAAAAAAGAAAAAGAAAAAGAAAAAGAAAAAATTGCATAAGTAAGGCCAACTTCCAAGCAAGCCTTAATTAAACATAAAGTTTATTTTATTTATCAACAAATCACTAATACACACAAATAGCAAAAGTAAATTAGTTTATCATTAAAAACAATATTGAGTTAGTCAAGCCTTTAAAAAAGAAATAATCAAACCAACATTGTTCTCAAATAACTAAACTATGCACCAATTTACTCTCTTTGCTTATAATTTGCTACATAAAAAACAAGAAAATATTTGAGTGAAAATATTTTTTAAGCACAACAATAAAAGTTGAAAAGTAACATTTCTGATACTTGACTCTGAACTTAATTTTAACTTAACTGGTATACTTACTTGACTGTTACAAACTTATTTATAACTATTTATAACTATTTATAACTATTATAAATTACTATTACAAAATTATGTTATTTAAACACTTAAAAAATAAATGAAACCAAATCTTCTTTCCTTTAATAAATATTTAACAAATAATAGAGTTATAAATGATATGTAAATTTGTAAAATATATTATATTGAATTTTTAAAACAAAAAAAACATAAGTCAATTGCATAAGTAATTACTTAATTTTACACATCTAAAAAATTCAGCATCTTACAACCTTAACAATAAAAAAATGAAAAACAAACTTACGGCGCTAAAAAGACAACCATGGTCACATTGTCATTTCTGTCTGGATGAAGAAAATCTCTCAAAAATGAAGACACACTTTCTTTAGTAATGTAGCCACAAACAATAACATGTCTACAAAAAATCTTGAAAACTTCTTTAACCTGATGAAATAGCTGATGAATAAATCAAACTTTAAATCACACTTTTAATATTCAATAACTAACAGTTTTTTTACTTTTTGAAAGCAGTTTAAATGTTCATATTTATAATACCTAAATAAAATACTTCATGGTTCATTTTAACCAATTGATATTTTTAAAAGAAAAAACAACACACTGTGAACTTAGCAGTTCATAAAAGATTATATGGAAATATGGAAATAATTTAACTATTTCCATATTTTAACATTAACAGACAATTCAATAACAAAAATGCATACAACTAAACTATTTACTTTACTTGAATTTTAAAAATTTAAAAGAAAAATGGTTTTAACTCTAGAAAGATTAGTCGAACCTTAGTACAGTCAAGTTTATCATTTAATCAAAAATTTACATAAACCAAACTTACTTTTTTCCTGGAATAATATTAAACTCTTTATTATATTTTGTGTGAGAAGCAAAAAAATTTGAAATGGCAGGTAGATATGATGCAAACAAACCCTAAAAAAGCAATTAACTGAAAAGTTCATATAGATAAGTCATATAGTTACAAGTTGTATAGATACAAGCCATTTTGATATACACACATATATATTATTATATATATTATCATTACATATATTAGTATACATTGGTAGAATAACTATGCAAAATTCAAAAACCTTTTAATTTTGTCTAAAAAACAATTTTCATAATTGGAAATTTTGATGAAAAAAACATGAATTTAATCATAGTTTTGCAGTCATCTAGTATCAGTTTTCACAAGACAATGGTATAAGTAAAGCAAAAATTATACAAACTTACCATCCATTAGCAGTTTAATAACTATTTTTAACTCTTTAAAATTTGTCAAAAATCAAAAATACATTACTACATGATTAGAACATTTAAAGTTTCAACCCTTCTTTCTCCGAGGCCTTTTGTTAACTCCTTAACTTAAAATTGGATTACCCAGTTTGTTTTCAAATTGTTGTAAAAATTCAGCAATATTCATAATTTTTACCTTTGTTAGGAATTTTGGACATTACAACATTCAATGCTTGAATTTTTCTATACAGAGAAAGCCACGCACTCAAAGTTCTAAGAATATTTGATTTGCAAGATTGGAAAACTAAAGCCAAATGAAAAGTGTCCATTTAAAGACAAACACAAAGAATCAAAAGAAACTTGCTCATCATCAACTTTAAGAGAACCAAAAGATGTACAAATGTTTATAGTCAGTGATTAAGGTCTGCATTAATGCTGTACAGCTAAGACAAGATATCAAAGAGTAACATGACAGTACCATGAGATGATTCTCCAAGTTAAAACAATCAACTTGGAGAATCATCTCATGGTACTATCATGTTACCTTCATGGTCCCATCAGACTCAGCCAAGCAACTGCAGTCAAAATATTTTCAGTAACTACAGATAACATTAATCCATTGGTCTTATGTCTCAATAATTTTTTTAATAGAAATAATAATATATAGCTTAAGTTACCACCAAAAGTATTTATTTCTTTGGCTATCACTCTCATTACCCAAGACATGGCCTAAGCTCAATTTACTACAAGATTTTCTAGCTCCAAAATGAGACAAGTTGAATCTATTATGAACAATTTATCAGGTGGTTAACAGAATGGTTTAGTCATACTTTGGTTAGAAGTTTGCTGCTAAAGGAAAGAAACTCTCTGAACTCTTCAAACTATTTTAAGTCAGCATTTCAAAGAAATAAGGCACAAAACTGAGAATACTGGCACTGTTTATTGCAAGAATTTGGAGGAAGTCACTAATCATGCGCTTCTTAAAAGGGATTTCTCACCAATTCATCCTTAGAATTGATGGCAGAGGATCAGCTTTGAAAATAAGTCTTGATATTATTAACACATCCCAGGCAATTGATAAAACATCCAGTCCTAAGAAGAAAACCCCAAAACTACTAACAACTTTGACAGCACAGACACAGGAGTCAAGCAACCAATTGATCATTACAATCATAGAAGAAATTCCTGAATTCTACAAGAACATTAAGATGTTTTTAGATTTGATCAACACAAAAAATGTGCAATTCATCATTTCATGTGATCTTAAAGTGCCAACTGCTTGTGTGGAACTCTGTCAAATTCAAGCAAACAACCATGCTATTGATGTGTCATTGACTCAGAAATTTTTAAAGATTAGATAAATGTATTTTTATAGCACACCAAAAGAATGAGTGCAGTAAACTGTTGCAGAATGTTGACATCCTTCAAAAAGTGACTGAAATATCCTGCACCTTTCAACATCAAGGTTTCATTGAAACTTTCAGACTCTTCAGAAACATTGTCAATTCATGCTTTGGACCAACTTTGGATAACAGTTTCTTTAAAAAATCAAACATTTCAAGTTGTCATAACTACACTGGCCTATTACTGTGACTCCTAAAACACATGCCATTTTTTTTCCATATACCAGAATTAAATGCCATGGGACTTTACTTGGAATATTCAGTGAACAAGCAGCAACCCATTGACTCAAAATTGTAAGATCACTGGTAAAGATACAAAAGAAACATATCAGATCAAAAATTTTGCAGTGCATTCTTGACTAAATAGCAAATATTTGTAAAGACACTGAAGAAACTTTTCAACTGTAGTTTTTCTTGGAAGTTTTTAGCAAGACAAAATATTTTTTAATACAAATTTACATCTGTACCTTCAAAGTTGAAGGTACAGAAGTAAATTTGTATTAAAAAATAAATCAGTTTCATAAAACTTATTTAATTTTTAATATAAATTATGTTCCATAGGGCATTAAGTTTTCATAAATAAGTTAACATTTTTATGTAAACTTATTTCATAAATAAGTTTACATAAAAATGTAAACTTATTTATGAAAAGTTAATGCCTTATGGAATATAGCATTCTTAAAACTTATTAATTGAAAGTATTTTTCATCAAAATCTTATAAGACAAAATATCCCTCTCTCAGATGAAATTAAAAGATTTTAAAAATATGCAAAGATCTCTACCATATGTGTATACAAGTATCCTAAAAGGGTTTCCTAGGAATTAGCTGTAAAGATTGACCCTTATTTTTTACAGACAGTGAAATCATATAGATAATAGTCAGGAAAAGAATTGTGTCATTTGATTCTTTACTAATTTTTTGTGTAAATTTTCCCTTACAATCAAAAAACTAAGAACTAAATTCTCCTTTCACCAAAATGAAGATTTAAATAAAGTTGACCATATGGTATTTAAATAAAGCTGGCACTAGGATTATACAGATCGGCAGACTTTTTTTGATTTTGTGTTTATAAGTTGCAATATAAATATTTAAAATTTTTTTAAAAAGAATACCAATCCAACGCCTATAAACATCATTGCAAATATCTTGCCCAGGTAAGTCACACAATATTTATCACCATACCCAACGGTTGACATGGTTACCTATGAAATTAAAAACCAAGTAAGATCAGTATAAAGAAATTACGTACAGGTTCATTGGTTGTTGCAAGTTCAATTTTCAAAGTTAAAACAAACAAAAATTCAAATACTTATCAATGAAACAGAAAACCTCTTAAATATTTACAAATAAAAATTTTTAAATACTTACTAGTAAATAGTATGTTGTATCAAAATAGTTTATTTTTGCACTGTTTGAGTAGTTTATTGGACTCCATGGATCACCAGTGTTTTCAATCTATCAAATCAAACAAAATAAGTAAATAGTTTCAGGAAAAGTGATCTTATTAATAGTTACTCAAACAACTCCTTTCTTTTCCATAAGATATCAGCAGCATTTGATTTTAGATGGCATTTAAAAAATTCAAATAGCTAATTTAAAGCATGTTGCTAATCCCAATTTAGCATGTTGCTAATCCCAATTCAAAGTCAAAAACTTTGGTTAGCTATTATTGCACTTGTCTCACCAGAAACTTCTAACATTAAATAATTACTCCTAAGACCAGATAAAATAACACACAGGTTGCAGGTTGTATATATGTAAAGTTCAAACTATTCATCATTTTTGAAAAATTTATAAATGTGTTTATATTCAGATATTTCTTTTTTCAATAAAAAAAAAATAGTAAAAAGTGCTCCGCAATTTACAGCTTTATTTGAGCCACTCTTTGATTCCCAATTTAGTTGAATTTGTCATAAGTAATGAGCCATATATAAGGAAAATATTTAACAAAAGCAACCAAAAAGTTTATAAATTCTTTAACATTAGTAAGACTTACCAAATGGACCATGCCAGCAGATGTCAGCCAAACAGAAAGAAAAGTACCTAACATTGCCATCATTTCAACAGATGACCTAATTAAGTTAAAATACTAAATATTTACTTTTTTATATTTTTGAAATTACTTTAATTTTTGAAGAAAAGAAAAAAATTATTTTTCGACATCATTTTTCCATTTTACAAAGTTGTTTACTTAAATTTTACTAAAACAATTTTACTAAAATTTTATTAGTATTTCATCATTTTGTCATTTTTGTCATGTTTTATATTTAAGTTTTAATGGAAAAGGAAAACTTTTTTACAACAGATCATAATTAAAAATACACAACAATAAACTCACCCAGATTTAAGTACATTAAGAAACTGTAGAATCTCATCTATTCTTGTTAAGTAAATGACTCGTAAAAAACGTAACCCTAGAAAGAAATTTATCGAATAAAAGAAAAATAGTACAACAAAAGAAAAAAATTGCAAAAAATAGAATTTTGGTTACTGTTGAAGTTTTATTCCTAAAAAGAAACTAAAAAAAGCTACCTAGCCAAAACTGGTTACCCAATGCAGCAGGGAGAAAAATAGTAGGCATGGTTAGTATATCAATAATTGTCATCAAATCTGAGGACCAGAATAATAGCTTGTCATGTGCAGCAAAAAACTACAAGAAAATCTCTTATAAACAATTGATATAAATAGAAAATATAAAAAGCTTCATAGTGACATACATAGCTTCATAGTGACTTTATAAACGTGGCATTTTGCAGCATAAGGATTAAAAGTATTAAAAATAAAATTCTAAGTGATTTTAAGTGAGTTAAACAAGCAACATTAAAGAAAAAGGCTACATGCTTTGCTTCTTTTCTAAAGTTAAAAATGAGGAGAAAATTAGGGAAGAAGTTAAAAATATTATGTGAGTATAACAGGATCTCTATATTGTTGTTGAAAGAGATCTTAGTAAGGCAACTCTGAGTCGTAAAGATAAACATGCAGGACTTTTATGCATTCTTTACTTTTGCACATTTTATCTTCATAGTATTTACATTGTGTCCCAAAAGTCAACTTTTCTCAGAACTCAAAATCCTTTACATTTGATAAAAAATTTGATTTTGAAGAAAGCTTTGGTGTTTAATATCAACAGTTTAGATGAAAAATAATTTCCAAAAAATCATTTTAACATTAAATCTTGTGGCATAGAAATAAAACAGGAAAACTAACTTAGTTTTCTAAGTGTAATATTACCCTAATGCATAAGTGGAAAACAAAAAAAACATATATAATCATTTCAATTTTCCACATTGCACCATCGTAAGAAAAGCAGTGCTCTATGGGTCTAAAGGAAAAGAAATCAGAAACAATATTTATGAAAGTAAAAAACATGCACTTTAAAAATAAAAAAAATCATATGTAAATTAAACATACTCAGATGATATTGAAACATACATGGCCACACAGCTCAAGTTAAAGATGAAGGAGACTACACTCTAAATTAATCTCTTATATTAGAAAACTAAACTAATTAAATAAATTTAAAGTAAATATTCTTAAAGACAATAATTATAGTACAGTAACTAAAGCTTCTCAAACAGGATCCAGGGAGTAAAAAGACTGAGTTTTGAGTAACAGGGCACATTTAACTATTTAAAATAAATTTAAAGATTTTTCTTAATTTAATTCAGAAATAAAAATCATAACTTAAATCATATAGAAAGTAACTCAGTAACTGGAACTTATAAACTTCATTTTTATTGTTCAAGAGACAGCAGGGATACAGCTAAAAAACATTTTTATATATTATACTATATTAAGATATTTCTGATATAACACTTTTCATTCCATTTGCTAAGAATTTTTATACACTTCTCATTGTATCCTGCAAAAGAAGTCCTAAGAGTAGCTAGAAAAAAAATTTATAACAAAGTCTGTATAAAAAATTTTACCAGAATTTTTCCTTGAAAATTTTGTCCTGAATCAAGAATAGCAGCAGCCTCAACCAACTCTAAATATAATCCCACTTCTAATTCTGGTACATCTTCTTCTACTTCCTCGTCAATACTATTGTTTTGATATGATTGAAATAGACTGATCAAACCACGTACAACCAAGATTAATACTATACCACCCAAATACAGGGCTAATGAGATACCTACAAAATACAGCCATTTTCGATTTTCGGCTGGTGTAAGAACATATGGATTGCATACCATTGTAAATTTTATGAAGATCCTCCTTGGATTTTCATGAAACCACAATTTAAATAGTTTCTAAACCCTTAAAATTATATATATATATATATATATATATATATATATATATATATATATATATATATATATATATATATATATATATATGTGTGTGTATGTATATATATACACATATATAGCATTAATCACATGGTTTTTAAATTTTTTTTACAAAAAGCTCTTTTCAAACTTTTTGAGTATCAGTAAACACAAAATATTACAAAAAAATACAAAAAAAAAAAGAAAAAAAAAAAAGTTACAAGAAAACTCAACCAAATTAAGTTGATTTCTCCAACATTCTTAAATTTCTAAGCAAACCTTTTCTCTTTTTTTCTAAACGCTACAGCAGCAATTTACAATCCAGAGACTGAATTGATGTAGATTCCAAATCAGTCTATAAATAATGCAACAATATGTTACCATCATCATGTACTATTAAATATTTAACAAATAAACTTTTAATCACAAGAAATCATTCATGTAACATTTAATTAACGTTCTTCATTCTGTAAGTGCATGTACAAAAATTTGAAACTTTATGAAACAAAATAAAAACAATAAAAGGTATTTACCTTTATTTAGTTGCTCTCTATTAATCTTGCTTCACTTGTTGAGCAGTAAAAATTATTTGTAACCTTAAGTTGCTTACATATTATTTAGGTCTTCAAAATATCAAAAGACAACAACAAAAAAAAGATACTTCAGAAATGGCTTTTAGTTTTATTACTAAAATTCTGTTACAAAATTATGAAATAGTTAAATTGATTACATAAAACACTATTTAAACAAAAATTCTGTTATAAAATTGTGAAACAGTTACATTGATTACGTAAAATACTATTTAAATAAAAAAAGATATCTCATTTAATTTGAAAAGCAAAGAAATTTAACTTAAAAAAGAAGCAAAAAAGGATTGGAAATCTTGAAAAAACTTTTTACAACAAAACTTTTTTTTTTAAAAAAAAAAAAAAATACTATTTAGGGTATTCCATTAAAGTTCTTTTAAAAAAGTGCATCCCATTAGATAGTTACAGTTTGACACTACATTACACACAAATATACAACTCATTTACAGCTTTCATGATTTAAAATCATGAAGGTTTTATAATTATCATGATTATGATAGAACTTTCATAAGAGTACTTTCCAGATTACTCTAGTTGCCAAAATGATAAAAAGTCAATTGAGTGTTTAAAAAAAAGCTATAACAAACAACAAGATTGTTACAAGATACATAGTGCAACTCTTATTACAGAAATCTTTTCTTCTAGATGCTGGTTTGCACTGAAGTTTACAGCAGTTAAGATTCTAACTTATTCCATCAGTCCATTTTTAGGATGATCTTTCTTCTTTGAAAAATGTATAGTTGTCAACAAATGAACAACTTGTTCTTTATTCGTACTGCAATCAATTTAACTTTAATGAGAAGTTGATTAGACTTAAAAATACTTTGTAATTCTTCATGCCATATGTACTTTTACATTCTGCTTGCTTTTAACATCCAGATGTCCTGAAGCTTCAATTTTACAGTTACTATTTCCCTAGAAAAAAAAGGTTCCCTTACATTCTTGAACCAAATCAGTGTTACAAAAAATATCTACTGATATGATTTTTTGTAGTATTGCAAACTTGTTATTTTGTTTAAAACCAATTCAAACATTTATCTATACCTATTTATAGAACACTTATTACATAATCCTTTAAAGAGCCAATTATAACACACGCACAACACAACACACACAGATATATATATATATATATATATATATATATATATATATATATATATATATATATATATATATATATATATATATATATATATATATATATATATATATGTATATATATATAAGGTGTAAGAGATAAATTTTGTGTTTGGAAAACTGTTTATCTAAAAAACTTTTCAACTTTAGTTTTATTTTAAAAAAATCTTGAAATTTATGTTAGAATAAGTTAAGCAGAAAATATATGAACAGAGTGAATTTTTTACTCATTGTGAACAGTTTTTTTTCCCTTTTTAAGATTTGGAAAAGTTACTTAAATTTGACGCCCAGCTTGTGTCAAGACTTTTTAACAAAATGGTGTTATATTTTTATTTCAAATGGTTCTTTGGAATTAAATGTGAATCAAAAACTTTTGGATTTTTTAATTGATTTGTCACAAATGTCTAAAAAATTGAGGTTAAATCACTAAACACAAAAATAAAGAGGTTTAAATTTCTAGTTGAAACTTGGTTATGAGGCAATCTTTTTCTAGAAATCCTTTAATAAAAAGTAAATTTACCATTTTTCTGCCAAAAATTAAAAACAACAAAAAAACGTTTTAACTGGATTATTTAGATTTAAAATCCGAGTTTAAAAACTCTTGCTTCACTGAACGCAGGCAGAGGGGTAAATAGCGTTTTCAAAAAATCAAGCCAATTGGGTTTCAATAAAAATAAGCCACGAACGGCTCATTAAAACCAATTTTCTATCATGAGTCATGCAGTTGAGTTAAAAACTTTTATCGTTAATTTTAATTCAACTGATCCTTCAAATTCTTCAATTACACCATTTATAGAAAAAATCTTTTAACTTATTCCTAATTGAGTCAAAAAAGTATGTTCACCAACAACAACACCTGTCAATTTAAAAACATGGACAAAATGGCTGCCATGATTGCGTTTGAGAAACATCTTAAGAAAAAAATTCTCTTGGCATTTTTTGCAGCAATGAGAAACGATTGACGGAATAGGAATTACGGTTAAGAGAACTGCAGAGCTGAGATTTAAATCTAGTAAACGGGAGATCAAATTAGTCGCAGATTTTACATTAGTTTTATAAAACTTGCAAATATCTGTGATCCATATGTCAAAAAGCGTTAAAAAAAAAAAAAAATAGCGAGGAAATGAAATTGAATTCAGTTCAATTTTCAGACATCAGAGAAAAGTCAAAAGATGTATCAAAATCTCACTATTTTTATGTTCAAATTGATAATATTGTTCAAATGGTATTTTCACTCTACATTTATTATAAAATAAAAAAATTTATTAAAGATGGTTTTAGCTATAAAACGTGTTTCATCACTGAACGTTGCGTAACTGAACTAAAAACTTATTTTCAGTAAAGTAATTCAGTATCAGAACATAGACTTTCATGATTTATTTAAGATTTTTAAGATTTTGTGATTGCCAAATTAATAAATTACAACAACAACATCTAATTAGCAGAGTCAGAATTGAAATTTTAGCCAAAAATATGTTTTTAAAAAATAATTTTTACCACATATTGCGTCACTGAACTCAAGTTTTAATTTTTTCTTGTATCAGCATTGAGACATTAAAGTTGTATTATATGGTATCATAGCATTTTAATTCATGGTTTTTTTTAGACAAAGAGCAGCAATTTTCTAACTTGTTGTAAAGCTTTTGCTAAACAAATTTTCTCTGAATGATGCACCACTGAACTATGGAAATAGCCATATGTATTTATAATGTACTGCTACATTACATTTTTTTTGAATTCAAAACTTGCTTGTTTTTTTCCTTATTTTCTCATCTAAAATTATCCAGTGAAAATTTTCTTTCCACAACTAATTCAATTTTTGCATATCCAAAATTATTAAAAAATCAAACAGAAATCACTGTAATTA
Source organism: Hydra viridissima (assembly GCF_058129835.1). Taxonomy (NCBI): domain Eukaryota; kingdom Metazoa; phylum Cnidaria; class Hydrozoa; order Anthoathecata; family Hydridae; genus Hydra; species Hydra viridissima. The sequence goes on from NW_028324304.1 coordinate 18,574,614, forward strand.
CCTATAACTTAATAACGATGAAGATAAAAATATGAGGATACAGATAAACATAAGAAGTGCTTTTTGACGATGTGACAAGTGATTATGCTTCGGTGCGATAAGATAAACAACACGTATAATCTTTTGAACTTAAATTTTCACCTCTTATTTTTCTATTTAAACCACAATATAACGATGATTTTTTTTTTAAACAAAAAAAAAGTTCAATATTTAAGGTCCGGCTTATATAAACGGCAGCCGAATGGCTAAGTATTTATAAATATATATGTAGAAAATTTACCTATTTGAAGTCAAATTATTGTAACTATTTTACTTTGATTACCAGAAAAATTTAGGGTTTAAAGTTTCTTTTTTATTTTGGTAGATGTTTTTCAATTTGTTTTATAGCATGAATTAAATGAGTTCTTTAAGATATTCTAAGCAACTACTTTTTGAAAAATCGTTTTTCATTAACTTAACATTAGCTATCTGGACAATCTTTAACCTTTTGGCTTTTTGAGAAGGTTTAAAAGTTTTGTAAGAAAGTCGGGATAGTTTACTTCTAATAGTTCTAATAGAATGTCTGATATGAATGTTCTAATAGAATACTTCTAATAGAATGTCTGGAACAATCAAATTAAAACTACTGGTATTTTAATATATATATATATATATATATATATATATATATATATATATATATATATATATATATATATACAGGGGCGTGTACAGGAATTTTTTTGGGTAAGTCGCAGTTTTAACCCCCCCCCCCCCCCCAAAAAAAAAAAAAAAAAAGTTAAATTTTAGCATCCCCCTCCCCCCCCCTTCCTCATTCACAAACGCATATATGAGGTAAGACGGCTTAGCAATCGCCCGATATTTTATCGCACATGATGCTAACCATTATCAAACATCATCGCTTCGCACGCTATCTATTTTTAGAAGAAAATGATGATAACCATAGTCAGCACCAACGCTTAACAATTACACACGACCTATTCTTATATGAAGCAAAAAAAAATTGTTGAAAAACTGTCTAAACTTTATATTTAAGAAATGTTTAATAAATACTCACTAAACAGGGTGTATGTACCAAGGGAAGTCCAAATTTTATTTTTAATGTTTAAAACCCTTTCTTTCTTTTTATATTTTTTAAAATGCAAGTAATTAAAAAGATACACAGCTTTGTATAAAATAGTTGGGGATGTCCATTGATATATTTTAATATATGCTTGTTGTTAATTACAGTCTTCTCCTCCTGATGATAAATATCAATAGAATTTGACTTAAACTTTACTCAGGGTGTAATTAAAAGGGGAAGTCCGGAATTTGTTCTCTAAGAATAATTACTTTTATTTTTTTTAAATTAACAAAAGAAAATATTTAAAAAATGAAGTACCTTATAACTTAATAAAAAAAGGTATGTCCATTCAAGTTTCTTATTAATTTGTTTAAGTCAAAAATTAAAACAACCTCCGTTTAAATATATAAATCGTTTTTTTTTTTTTTAATAAACTTTAGACCGTTCTCGATTTGACAAGCACTATGCGCGAGGTTATAATTATTTAATTCTATCTCCTATTTTAAAAGTTGGGAGAAAATGAGTTATTAATTTTAGTAAGTAATGATTACTTCTAAAATGCGCTCTATTTTACAAGTTTTTTTCTAATTTGTTTAAACATAAATTATTTAAAGCATAAGTTATTATTTCTTTAAAAATTAAGACTAAGTTTTTAAATAATTTTTACTTTAAGAAAAAAATCAAAAACTTTCTCCCAACATTTAAACTTGGAGATAGAACAAAATAATTCTAACTTGGCGTATAATAAAATACTAAACCGTAAATCTAACTGTTATCCCGGATTAATAACTTCTTACCATCCGTTCGAACAGTTAACCTTGTATAGTTTGCTTAATTATTGCTTTAGTTTATTATAATTATTCGCTCTGTTTGCTTTTATCTACCGACGCATCATATTTACTTAACGAAATATTGAAGTTGTGAAAAAATATGTATATATACATATTTTGGGTATGTCCAGCGACGTAGCAGACATCCCCTAGACACGCCCCTGATATATATATATATATATATATATATATATATATATATATATATATATATATATATATATATATATATATATATATATATGTAAAATATAAATATTCAGTCAAAATGGAAATCTAAGGGGATTTTCGTTAAATGCTCAAAAACATTAAATATTTAAGTAAAATTAAAAGCCTAAGAGGTAGTTTTTAAAAAGGAGTTGCTTTTTTGTGTTTTCTCGTTGCACTGTTACTGTCACTACTTGTGCTGAAGTTTTAAAAAATATAAAGAAAACTTCTGACAATTAACTAACAATTCAGTCACTCTACCGAATATCATATTATAATACCATATTTGGAAAATGCGTTAATTGTATTATAATTCCTAATATGGTATTATAAGTCTCATATGATAGGCCAAACGCACAAAAGGACAAAACGAGAAAAGAAATAAATGTTAAAAGGCAATTCGAGAAACTTCAAAACACAAAAAAGTTCCACAATAACTCCATTTGGTAATTGTGTCATTATATACACTTTAAAAAACCTACAAAAATTTATTAGAGAAGTAAACAAATTAATGTGTTTTTTATTATACAATTTTGTCAGCTAAATTATTCAATTCGCAATTTTTTATTTGGTTTCAGATTTAAAACGTATCATATATGCCATCTTATAAAAAAGATTCTATCAGTGTCATGCCAGATTACAGGTGTTCTACTTTGTCCCCCTAAAAAATTGCCCCAAGTATAATGTCCCAAAGTCTTTACAACAGGTTTTTTAAGCAAAGTCTTTTCTCACGACAATCTGAAAATATAACAACAGACGCAACAGCAACATTTTAATAAAAAACATTGAAAACGTTTTTAAGCTGTTAGGTTTCTGGATGAATATCAACTTACAACTAGCTTATGTCCATAATAAGGTACTAAATGATATATTAGTAAAAGTGCTTGAAATGTCGTAGATGTTTTAATAGAACAACTTTGTAATATTTTGAATCAAGAGATACAGAAATTGTACAGGAACAGCTGCATTTGCAAAATAGAGTATTAAAAACAAATTAAAAACACATAATGAGTTATTAAAAACGCATTCCAGCGTGAATTTATTCTTTGGGTCAATTTACCAAGTCTGAAAATTCATCGATTTATAAATACGGATTAAACTTGGATCCAGCCTTACTGACCAGAGGCAAAAGAACAATTAACAGAATGGTTAGAAGTGGGTTTAAGTGCACCAAAAACGAAAGAAGAGTAAAGCTTCAGCATTAGCATTTTAGGATGCGTCCATCTTTTAGATGAATAAAAAACGTCTCATACGTCTAAAAGACATATTTAAGACGTCTTTTTTAGACTAAGTGTTTCCTGGGTCACACGTTGACTTATTTAACCTTTCATTTAAATAGATGATAAGAAGTTAAAGTGTAAAAAATAAAAAAATAAAAAAAGCGATTAATCAAACATGCAGAGACTTTTTAACCAGTCAATAATTGAATAATTAAAATGATTAAAATATGGAAACAATTAAAAATAGCAACAAAAAACAAGCAATAGTAGAAAAATATAAAAGCTCATAAATAGTGTTATGAAGGACAAAAAAGAAGAAAAACTTAAGTAGGTTTTGATGAACAAAAACTTTTCGGATCAACAAAAAATTTTTGCAAGTGAACGAAAAAGAAAAGAAGAAATTTTTGATGAACATAAAAACCAAAGAGTTAAACGAAAGTCAATGAGAATATTGTTTAAAGCATGGATGCATGAGAGATGGACGTGCAACGATCTTGTTTTTATTGTGAACCATGCTCGTTGTGTATTGTTACAAATCCTTTGTTTTAAACAATAGAAATTAAATTATATTAAAGTCGGTTGTTAAATGTCGGATATTAATGTCGGATTCGCCAAAAACATTTGGAGTCGTCTAAACACTCACGTCAACTTCCTTTTAGTAACCAAAGATAACAGCAATAGAACCAAGTTTTAAGCTTAATTTTATATAGACATTCTTAATATTTAAGAAATAACGCTGATGATGATATAGAAATTGAGATCATTTACTTAACTACTTTAGTACATGTATAACTTAAGATATAATAAATAATACAAAATATCAACTAGTTTTGTAGCTAACTAGAACACATGGGTTTCATGTCCAGGGATTTACTCCATCCACTATATTGCTGTAGACTTCCAGTTTAGGAACATTATAGAGTTTTCTATTTTTATGTTTAGCAACAGAAATTAATACAGTTAAGGATAGATATACATAAAATGAATGTAAATACAATAAAGAAAAAAATAATTTTTCTCAGTTTTTAAAGAATTCAGCAAAGGCAATTTTTGGCAAACCGCAAGAATAGCTAAGTATTTATTATTAACATAATATATATGGTTTACCAGCTAAATATAAACTAAACTTTATTTAACAAAAACAAATGGTTATTATGTGCTTTTTATGACAAATGAAATAATATATGAAATATGAAAAACAAAAACATGATATATGGCCGCATTTGCAAGATAAATTTATGTTTGAATATTTTTTTAAAAGGTTTCTCTTTATCAAATGAATTATAAAGAAGCCCATTAGAAAATGCAACTACTAAAAAAATAATGCATAGTGGATTATATATAACGGAGCTTATAGAGTAGTCGAGGCAAAAAATTTAAGGCTGGTGAATGAAGGACCAAGGAATTGAATGAAACCAGATCTTGACATAAAATTTGTTTCAGCTTTTTAATATTTCGCTATACTTTTTTTAGCCATTTTAAAAATATCCTTACAGATATATTTCATCATTAATAGATTTTGTTTATACGAAAAAAGTTCCCAAATTTACAAATGTTCATCTTGAAAAAATGATGAAAATCTGTTCCTACCGACAACTAATTTCCTTTACCTTGATTAGTAATTTGTCAACGCGTGAAGTAGTTAGTTTATCCTAAACAGTCTTATTGAACAAATGCAATAAAAGTTTAAACTAATACCACGTGATCAGAGTTTCTGTTTTAAAACTGTGGGCAGCCATTTTAATAGATTTTTTTGGTTGACGAGTGAAAATTTAGAGTTTGTCGGAAACTCGTGTGGCTTGCCGATTTCTGTGGCCTCTGATGTTAAACAATGAGCTGCACGTCCATCTCTTATACGTCCATGATTAAAGAAAATTGGAAATTTTCCCGTTTCTTATAAAGAAAAGTGCGGAGGACGAACATACCTCTTTAGAACCTCTTGAACACATTTATCACACAACCACCCTTGTGGGGAATTTTCAGACTTTCCCTGACACACTAAAGAGTCACTTTTTCTTTTTGAATTTGATAATATTTTTTATATCTGACTGCGAATCAATACATATTACAAAATACACTCTCTTTTTATACATTTTTACAATCACGTCGTTTTGACACATTTAATGCATTAACAGTTACATACATTAACACCTAAACACATCAGCACCTATGAACATTAACACCTACACACACGCTAATTACATCTTGAAAACGTTATTCACGACACCCTTCATACTACAATCAAAAACATTAAAAAAAACAAAAACCACCCTCACAAAATGGCAGACCTAGTAATATTAAAAGTAAAAGTGCATTTGAAAGTGTATCAAAAAGGGAAGTTTAGCCAATAATGGTACCATGTGGATACTCAGAGTGTGTCAGTGACTACAGATTTATGGAGATGGAAATTCTTACTTTCACATTTGAGAAACTTGAGATGTCCAGAATATCTGCTACCATCTCTGCTATCTCAAAGAGAGAATATAAAGCCTCGCAAAAGATTTGCATCAAACTTTTCATAAATTTGCATTTCTAGTTGTTACTTTGACAAATGAAAAAACGTACGAGTGTATGATGTTAATAAAAGAGTAGTATAAGTCAAGAGAACAAGGAATACATATTTCGTAGTATAAAAACAAAGACACCGTTGAAAAACGAAGGAAAATTTTGAGAGGCTGCTTACATAAAAAATCTGAGATATTTGAACAGAATGAAAGAAATATGAGGCTGGTGTCTATCAGGGTGGTGAGGGTGATGAAGCTGTCCATTAGGCTATAAGCTTTTGTAAGCTATATCTGTGTTAAATTTGCAATGCTTTTCATCCCATTTTAATCTTTTTTGGCATTTTCTCACAACGCGAGTTTTTAACCTGCTAGCAAAAATATTTAAAACTCGCTTGATCATTTTATATGATTTCCTCTTTATAAAGATGTATACAGTGAACAGTTTTCAAAAAACTATCTTATACAAAAGAAAATTGAAAAAATATTTGTGTTCATAGAAATAGTAAGAATTTTGAGACGTTTAATATACCGACAACATGAGCCACATAACCTGTTTATTTACTAAGTTTTAGGACAAGTAGATGCATAAACAACTTTAATAAAACAAGGATCTGGTTGCCATGGTTACTTGCTAATTTTAAAAGCAAAAGAAAACTATTTAAAAAATTTTTTGATAAATTTAAAATAAAATTAACCGATCCGATGGTGCTCAAAGAATAATACCGAAGATATAAATAAATTTTTAAGGGTCAAATCAAAGACGTGTTTTTTTTTCTTTATATTTTACAATTAATTTACATTATAACAAGATATAAGTGTAACAAGACTAAATTAATTAATTAATTAACTAAGTGGTTAAAGTTCACACAGTCATTTATGACTGTTGCTGTGGAGACGTACGTAAATTAAGAACAGTGTAGGTATGTGCGTATCTGCGATTTACGGCACCGATTTTAAAGTTAAAATCTGTGACCATTTTTTTACCGCGTGCTCGAGGTAGGTGTCGTAAGGATGGATTTTTCTCGTCTTTTTTTTTTTAGAATTTTATATTGACTTAGATAATATTTTAAAAGTAGAGTGTTGTAAGTTTATTGCAAGTCTGTTTTTTTTTTTTTGCAGTTATTAACATTTTTAGTGACTTAATTGCTATTGAAAACTTCATTCCTGCTCTGGAAGTGAATTGACATTGAAGGGATGATGGGTTTTTTTTCTAACTTTCGAATCAATTTTATATATCTATTTTCTATGTACCTGCCTTTTCGAATCAATTCTATATATCTATTTCTAAAGGTACCAAACATTCCTCTGTCGGAGAGGTTGGGGGGGGGGGCGATTCAAGATTATGAACCTTTTGTATATTTGACTTTTTTATTCATTAAAAAATTGTTTTTTTAGAAAAATGAAACTTTATTTAAAATATTGGTGATTTTTTAAAAGTATTCAAAACATGATTTACACACAAAAACACACAAAAAAAACCATATTCTGTTATTAGTTGAACAAAAATATAACCGAGGCAAAGTAATGCGCTAAAAACTAAACAATGAAGTTCTATTATAAAACCACCGTAAGCCGAACGCTAATTTTTTAAGTTGGTTGCAGTTTTCTTAAGCATTCCTTATAATGAATTTTTTTCACTTAAATGGGCTTAACTTTTAGTAGAATCATTAGTTTTTTATGAAATTTTCACCATCGTTATACTGATTTAAAGCTCTTTACAATGATGTAAAATAATTAAATAGCTGAATAGTTTAAAAATTTTGCACACATACCTAAACAGTGTGTTCATGATAGCAAGCACTCACCGCAAGTTAGCGCAAACTTAGGAAAATATCTTCTGATCATCAACTAATAACTTCTTTTAAAAAAATTTAAAACATATTTTTTGCATTTCAATCAAAAAAGCTACATGTTTATCGAGCAACAAAGTTCACAAGTGGGGAAAGAGTCTTTCCCACGGTTCTTAGGCTGATTACATTTTCCATTAACCATTTCGCTTTTAAAAACTATTGTTCAATTAAATGATTTGACGGAATTAATGAATTTCTTAATCTTTTCTCTTTCTCCCATTAATGGTGCAGCCTCAATATTGCTTTTGATGTGTTTACATTACCAAATTCAATTTAATTTAATTATCTCGCTCACTTAATTTTACCATTTAATGGTACATTAAATGAAATTTTAAAGTTGCTAATTTTAAAGTTACTCATTAATTAAAAATCTAATTGTTTGCCCCGAGTAACCACGTTTTAAGTACAGGTGACAATGATGTTAGAAAGTGTTAAAAAATACAAACACAAATTAATAGTAATTTTCTAAAAAGATCTTTATATCTAACTTTAGGCTAAAATCCGATTGCTTTTCAGAATGAGGTATCTAGTGCTTCTGTTAACTTTAACTTGGGCAACAGAAAGGGCTGTTAGTGTTTGCGCACCGAAAACAGAATCGGCTCGACATTGTCAATTAGTTTGTGAGTCGGTTATATCGTGCACTAAGTTCACCTGGAATAAAGCCACAAAAGAATGTTTCTTGAAGGTATGGAGCAAAATGCTCTCTAACTTTTATTTCTTTCAGACTTTTTTTGCGTGAACAATTAAGCAGAAAAATATACTGTTGTTTAAAAGATTCAGTGATTCTTTGATTTATTTTGCAACTGTTTTCATTATTTGATAAAAAAGATCTTTAATTCTGTTTTATGTAGGATTTAAAAACACCTTGGGGACTTTTAATTGACGCAAATGTAATATCTGGATCGCCAAAAAACCCAAAACTTGATATAAAATTAGATTATAATCAAGGAGATATTCCAGATTGCACAAATCTTAATGGTGGTAAATTTGTTAAAAAGAGAAGTCTATTGAAACGAGAAATCGAAAGAAAAATCGAATGAGTTACCAGCCCTCTGTGCGCATTTGTTTTTGCTACTATTTCTTTTAATGTTGCTTTATGCATTTGTAACAAATGGTCAAGAATAAGTAATTTGTTAATTTTCGTTTAAGTTTTTACACCTCATCATGCTTAAATTTTATCTTGAAACAAAAACTTGTTGTGAAACTGCTTCCGTTTTCTTGCTTAATATTCAATAAAATTTTTCTTGTAAAGAAATATATATGTAAGATTAAATGTTCTTTTAGGTTGAGTTAGCAAAAACTTTGAAAGATCTTTTTAATTTTCTTAAACTCCAAACAACTTCGATTCCAACTCCCCTTTATATTTTTAAATTTAAACTTAAAAATGCAGTTTTTTTCCCTGTTTATATGGACGGCAAATAAATTTCAATCAGGATTGGTCAGCATATTAATTCATTTCCTACTATACTAACAGGTAATTCATTAGCTGTCTGAAAAAATTAAAAACTTTTAGTATTTTCAGTATAAAATTGATATTATAATTTAACATAAAAAGTTAGTTAATATAACAAAAATTAATGCAATAAAAAATCCATCAACATAAAAAAACAACTTCAGTATCTTTTATATAAAATAGTAACTTTAGTATTATTTGTAAATAAAAGAATTAGCTATTAAGATTTTTTTCTAAAGTAAAGTACATACTTTCGAATAAAAATTACTTGCGATACGAAAAAAATTTATCTACAACAGATCTCATTTGTGCTCTAACGCCTTTCATAAAGTGACTGTAAAAAATTAAAGTAAATTTCTTTTAATTTTATTTTTAAGTAGTCAATCAAAAGTTGCTCTGTTGACACTTGCCAGCCTCTCTTGTTAAATTTTTCAGCAAAATGTCCCCAGAAGTTCTCAAGAAAGGTTGAATTTTTAGTAGACATATTGAGAACTCAATAAATCTGCTCAAAATAATTAGTTAAAATCGCCATGATATTTGATATTTCTAGTCGTTTTTCTAAACATTTCTTAAAATAAATTGATGAATTGATTGCTACAGCTTTAGAAGGACGAAGCTATGGTTTAGTCAGAGCACGGTCTGATACGGCTGGCCACCCCGATTTGGAATTTTGGTGAAAAGTGAACACTTCTAGGCATATGTCAGATGAATGTGAAGCATTCACGTTACAACACGTCTGCTTAAACGTCACATTTCACTTGTTCAAGATTGCATTCTAGTTCTTGGTCTGATCTTGTTTTATATTTCGTGGCGTATCATCTACCTTGACCATTTACTCCTATTCATCCCAAGTACTGATAGCTGGACTTCATTTTGTCATTTAACGGGGCTTAGTTCGGTTCAGCCACGCATTCTCACCAACCAGAGAAGTTCAAAGCATATTCGTTGACAAATAGATCATTCCCTTTATTCTTTTAACCCTTTAACAATCCCGCATCTTTTTAAGTTACGGTCGCTGTAAGTGCAAAGTTTTTTTCTTGGAGTGGTCTCTAAATGTCCCGTGTTTTTTCAAAATTTCCATTTTTTAGCTATGAAATTAAAAAATGATTTTATTATTTTCAACACTATTAAATTATAAGAAAAATTTTATTATTTATGTTTAAGAATATATAGTCATATAATATATAATCACATTGTTATTGTACAAAATTTAAGGAATTTAAGGAAACTCTTAGAAATTGAAACTTGAACTAATGTCATCGACCAATGCAGGCATTTCTTCTTCTAAACCTCACTTCTAAACAACAGTTCTGATTCGGAATTTTCTCCATCAGAAACATCAGATAAACTACATTCTTCTTTTGAAACCTCTCTCAACGCTTTGCCTTCATCGAATATATAACTTTCTATCTCTTTATGAGTAAATTTTCGCTTTTTTAATAATGACTTTTGCACTGAAAGAACTTGCTTGTCTGCCATATTTAAAGTATAATGAACACGTGTAAAAGTAAATTATTGAAACAAATGTTTAGTTTTATGCAGTAATAAGATTTGTGACGATTAGACTTATAATTACTGATGAAAAAGAAGAAAGTATGAGGAGATGTATTAAAACGTAATATTATGGGATGGACATTTGAAAACCACTTTCAGTTTGCGTAATATTACGGCATAGACTGCTAAAGGCTTTTCCTCATGGTTATGCAACTTTATGATCTAATTCTTTTGTCCCTTTTTATCAATCGATTCCTTGTACAAGTACACAGTCTTCGGTATGAAAGTTTTTGATCGTTCATCTTTCTAACAGTGCGATGATCACATTCCCGAATAAAGAGTAAGTAGCTCAACCGATCAGATGTTCACCCCAGTTCTCAAGAAATATTGTATTCTTACTTATGAATGCAAAGTTAATACTTCCACAGGTGCTTCTCTATGAGAGTAACAGTTGGTGCCCCAACTTTTAACTTCGACTCCAAATGTTGTTACTTTGAAATTACTCGATAGCTCCAGTCGTTTGTCCAAAATTAATTTTTTCAACTGGTTCCCATGATTATTTCAATGTAATCAAATAAAAACCCCATAAATGAAGCATCCTTCTTAATATGCTGATCTAACGAAGTTCAAAAGGTTAAAGCAGTAAAAAGCAGCAAGTCGTCCTCTTTAAGCGAGGTTTTGGGATTTCTGATAAAGAACTGGAAAAAAAAAAAAGAATCAGGTAACTCTCCATTAAAATGACTTGTTAAAAGTAACAGCTACAAATGCAACTTTATGAAAAGTTTGATGCAAATCTTTTGCGAGACTTTGCATTCTCTCTTTGAGATAGCAGAGATGGTAGCAAACGTACGAGTGTATGATGCTAATAAAAGAGTGGTATAAGTCAAGAGAACAAGGCATAAATATTTCGGAGTATAAAAACAAAGACACCGTTGAAAAACGAATGAAAATTTTGAGAGGCTGCTTACATAAAAAATCTGAGATATTTGAACAGGCTGAAAGAAATATGAGGCTTGCGTCCATCAGGCTGGAGAGGGTAATGAGGTTGCCCATGAGGCTATGAGCCTGGTTTCCATGATTAAAAAACTATTAATAATACTTTTTTAAGCTATATCTTGTATTAATGTTAACTTTGCAATGCTTTTCATCCCATTTTAATCTTTTTTGGCATTTTCTCACAACGCGAGTTTTTAACCTACTAGCAAAAAATATTTAAAACTCGCTTAATCAATTTTTATGATAGTTTTAGGAAGCGTTCCTCTTTACAAAGATGTATACAGTGAACAGTTTTCAAAAAGTTTTCTTATACAAAAGAAAATTGAAAAAATATTTGTATACAGTAAACAATTTTCAAAACATGTTTTTTTATACAAAAGAAAGTTTAAAAAAATGTCTATTCTTTTTTTTGCTTACACTGATCGCAAAAATCTGTATAAACAAAAAATGGATAAACGTTTTATTTGCTCTTGTTTTAATGACTGATCACATATGTAGCAGAGTGAATCTAGAGAATGAATGCCTCTTGATGCCATCAAGAGGCAATCATAGAAAATTATATTTGGCATTTTGCATTATTTTCACTTGTTTTTCCTATTTTACAACTTTTTTACTTTTGTGATTAAATTATGCTAAGATCCTTAATTTATATAAAAATTGCATAAAAATTGCAAAAAGCCAAATTTCAAAGTTCATCATCCCGACGCACAGTGTATCGCTTCATACAAGCTAGGTGGACAAAAATATTTTGTTTAGTAATTTCATTCCTAAGAATGTAGTTAACAATATTTTGGTGTTTTATTGATTAGTTATGCAGTAGGGTAGCCTGGGGGAGGCAGGGGGGCAATTACCCCGCGCGTTTAAGCTTTAGGGGGCGCCTAAAAGTCAATTTTACTATAAAAAGTTTTTTTTTTTTTTAATTTTATTGTAAAAAAGGAGATATTTTAATTACTTTTAAGATTTTAAAAGTTTTTATCTTGAAAAAGTTATAAAAATAACTTTAAAAAAGTAATAAAAATAAATACTAAATTTCAACACATTAATAATGTAATAAAATTTTGCCTAAAATAAAAATATACTCACTACAAATATACAAAATATAATTATAAACTCACTACACTACGTAAAATAAAAAAATATTTTATTAATAATTAATCATTATCGGATGAATCATTGTTATCTTCAGTAGCCGATGAATCGGACTCTAAATAATCTTCATCGTCACACATAATTCTATTTTCAACAAGCTGTGGTGGTATAATAGGTGGGATAATTAAATTCAAAACTTCTAACGGTAGTTTGCCAGTTTTCTTACTTGACACTTCTCTGTGTGAGTTGATGACAGGATCTGATGTTACCAAAAGCATATTGAGCAAATCTATATTTGTGCAAATACGTGAATTTTTTCTTGTATGGTGTTCGCGGAATCGACGAAAATCTTTATTGCGGGCTTCTTGAGACTCTTCCGACAGTTGTCCTATTGGAAGAAGGCATGTTTTTATAACTTCCGTGCTATGTACAAGTATTTTGTGCACAGTAACAGGCATATAGTACCACGGATACAGATTAATATAAAGAGTTTTGGTTTCAGAACAAAACTTTTCAAATTCATAATAGTTAATATCATAGCCAGAGGAAAGTGTTCTTAATAAAATACTAAATTTTTTAATGAGATTGATGTCTAAACCCGTAATCTCGCCGCTTAACTCTGGCTTCATAAAAAACCTGCGAGCAGTGTTCCCATCATTTGTATTCCCAAAGCCAGGTTTTGGTTTATCTACAATAAGACCCATATGCTTTTTAAATTTTTGTTTGATATCTTCTGAACGTTTTTGGACACTAGATTTATCTTCATCGCTTCTAACTTGCCACTTTTTTATATCTAAACGATAGCTAATGTGTAGCATGCACTCAAAAAAACGAATCCACGCATGCAAAGTAGACAGACCAAAACCATAATGTTCTTTTTTAACAACTAAGTCTTTTAGTTCACCGTTCATCATTTTAAGAGTCGCACCACATATGTAACATTTTTGTTGGGAACTTGTGTCAGTCAAGGCATTGCAAACTTTTCCATCTACCATTGATAGTATTAGGTCGTGTTTAACAGTAATTTGAGATTCGTTGAGTCTTATAGATGTTGGAACAAGTTGAGAAACTTCTGTTAAAACTTGGTTAGTTTCTGTTGTAGTTAAAAGATTTGTTTCTTTTGAAAAAATAAATTTAATTGGTCGGCAATAAAGCGTGGATGAAGGTCGTGGATTTTGCCAAATAATATTTTGACCGTCACTCAGTCTCAACGGAACAAATGAAAATACAAACAGAAACTCATCAGTAGCATCAGAGTTTTTAAATTTCTGTTTGTATGTGCTGTGACCAGAGCTCCCATCACATCCCCATTTGCTAATTAGTGTGAATGGCGTAGTAAAAGTAATACTTTTAAGAACTTCGCATTGGGCTTCAATTAAGCGTTCAGTAGTTTTATCAAGTATAGCTTGTAGGCTAATTTCGGCACGTGTTTCTGTAACAGAAATATGTTCATCTAATGGATAACATAACTTTTTCGACTTGCATAGACTATAATAAGATGGAAATAATATATGCCCTGCCTTTAAAGACCACTTTCTCGTCTGTTTATAAGAATGACTTGTACATTTAGAGTCAATATAATAAGCTAATGCCTCGTCACGATTTAACTGCCTGCCCCCACAAATAAAGTCTTTTGATTTAATTTTTTCTGATGATTCCAGACTTTTTCTGATTAAAGTAGCTTGGTTTCTGTGCCCCAACGCACGGCATGCTACTTCAGCAGCTGTGGTCAACTCAGTTGCACTTTGCAATTTTACTAAGTTTTCAACTCTTCGTTTTTTGGTTTTAAAGGACGAGTCTTCAAAGTTCTTTTTTGGTCGTCCTTGAATTTCTCCAGATGATGAAAAAGTACATTGCTGGTATATACTTATTTTAAATTCTACATTTGCCCCCTCTAACCAAATTTTATTTTTGTTTAAAAAACGGTCCATCATCATATGTGCTGCAGACCATTTTTTTGCGAATTTTGAAGCCATACATGAAATTTTTAACTGCAAAGACCTCTCAGAATCTTTAGTCACATCAGTTACATCAGTAACACAAAATCTTTGCAAAATAAAATCCATTAAACGAGAATTTCTTTCTTCTTGATTATGTCTTCGCCAATCTTCAAATAACTCCATTTTTGAAAAAGAGCGCACATGATCTAAATGAAATTTAATAACAAAAAATTGTGGATTTATGTGGTGAAAATTTTTTCTTTGTTGTACACCTTAGGACTTTAGCTATACACTGTTAATAAATTAGCTTGGATACATGTGGATACAAAAAGTTGTATAAGTTTAAAAATTAAAAACCAAAAAATATTTTACAATTTTAACCCAGTTTTTTAAACCATACTTTAACACATATTGCTTAACTTTTAAATAAAATATTTAATGTAAGTAAATAGTACTTACCCTCAAAAGTAAAATCCATCGCTGCATTAAAATGATTGCTTTCTTTAATTCTTGCTAAATGTTAATGCAACGATTGTAAATTTTTATTTAATTTTTTTCAAAAATGAAATTACATTTTAACGCCTCTTTAATTGCTTATGACTCATTGCTCTGTAATGTTTTTCATAATTAACATCGCAAGTTATTACTAATATAGGACTGTTATTGTGAAAATATTATCAATTAGTTGATTTCTTGATATGACTTTTGTCCACCTAGCTTGAATGAAGCGATACACTGTGCGACGACAAAAGCGAAGTTTCAGGACTGTAATTCTTTTCATTCATGGTGGTTAGTTACAAAGAACCGGGAAATCGTTAGGAAATTATATTTACAATATCCTTCAATCTTGTTTGAAGAAAAACGTATTGTCACAAAAGTACATGAAGATGGGCCTTTGATACGATTTTCTATCCAAATCTTGTTGAACAATTTTAATTTGATCCAAACTTTGGTCAACATTGGATGAATAAGCAATTCTTATGTTCAATTAATGAATAAATTAATCTATGACTAAATGCTTTATTAAGTAAAATTTAGTGTTCAGCAAAGAAAGAAGTTATCGTCCGTCTAAAGTACACGGTTGGCGAACCCAAGCATTTGGAAAAAAAAAAAAAAAAAAAAGTAGAAGTTGTTTCGGAAATCCTAATTTGATTAGTCTTATTTTAACTTTTACCATTTATGAATGCGAAACATTTAAACAAAGATAATTAAAAAAAAAAAAAATTCAAGATAAAAACCGCTTTGTAAAAACTAAAACAAACTAAAAATAACTGAAAAAAACTAAAAAAAACTAAAAAAAACCTGGAAAAAGGCGGGATTTAAAATTCTCAACAAATTATTACAACTATTTTCATGTTTTACTTCAGCTTGATTACTTATGTAAGTGTTTGTAAAAATTTATAATTCACAACGACAGCATTATCTTTATTTCAATTTTATTCAGATAAAAGCTTATTTACATTTCAACCGATTGTTTTACATTGAAACATTGTAGATGCTCAATCGGAATTTGAACGCCGAAAAATGACACGGGGGAGGGGGGTCGGTCATCATTACGCTATGTTATTTTTTATCATCAATTTATCATAAAATTATATAAAATCGTAAAACATATCATAAAAATTATCAAAAAAGCCGGTAATGACTTTTTTAAAAAGCGGAAGAGTATTGATATTGATAGTGTTTCTTTTAAATTTTACAATTAATTTATATAATAGACTTGTCTATTATATAAATTAATTGATTGTCGCCACAAATAATGTTAATTTTGTCCAAATATCTTGCAAGATATTTGGACAAAATCAATATTATTTGTGGTGACAATCACACAGTCATTTATGGCTGTTGCTGTGGAGACGTACGTAAATTCAGAACATTAGTGTGTTCATGATAGCAAGCACTCACCGCAAGTAAGCGCAAACTTAGGAAAATATCTTCTGATCATCAGCTAATGACTTTTTTTAAAAATATTTAAAACATATTTCTTGCATTTCAATCAAAAATGCTACACATTTACCGAGTAACAAAGTTCACAAAGTTCGCAAGTGGGGAAATAGTCTTTCACACGGTTCTTCGGCTGATTACATTTTCCATTAACCATTTCGCTTTTAAAAACTATTGTTTAGTTAAATGATTTGACGGAATGAATGACTTTCTTAAATCTGTTCAGTTACTCCCATTAATGATGCTGCCTCAAGATTGCTTTTGATGTGTTTACATTACCAAATTCAATTTAATTTAATTATCTGGCTCACTTAATTTTACCATTTAATAGTACATTAAATGAAATTGCAAAGTTTCTAATTTTAAAGTTACTCATTAATAAAAAATCCAATTGTTTGCACCGAGTATAAAATAATGCTGCACTTAGATGATTTCGTTTGGACCACGTTTTAAGTGCAGGTGAGAGTGATGTTAGGAAGTGTTAAGAAATGCGAACACAACTTAAAAGTAGTTTTCTATAAAGATCTTTATATCTAATTTTAGGCTAAAATCCGATTGCTTTTCAGAATGAGGTATCTAGTGCTTCTGTTAACTTTAACTTGGGCAACTGAAAGGGCTGTTAGTGTTTGCGCACCGAAAACAGAATCGGTTCAACTTTGTCAATTAGTTTGTGAGTCGGTTATATCGTGCACTAAGTTCACCTGGAATAAAGCCACAAAAGAATGTTTCTTGAAGGTATGGAGCAAAGTGCTCTCTAACGTTTATTTCTTTCAGATTTTTTTTGCGTGAACGATTGAGCAGAAAAAAGTACTGTTATTTAAAAGATTCCGTGATTCTTTTGATTAATTTTGCAACTGTTTTCATTATTTGATAAAAAAGATCTTTAATTCTGTTTTGTGTAGGATTTGAAAACACCTTGGCGACTTTTAATTGACGCAAATGTAATATCTGGATCGCCAAAAAACCCAAAACTTGATATAAAATTAGATTATAATCAAGGAGATATTCCAGATTGCACAAATCTTAATGGTGGTAAATTTGTTAAAAAGAGAAGTCTATTGAAACGAGAAATCGAAAGAAAAATCGAATGAGTTACCAGCCCTCTGTGCGCATTTGTTTTTGCTACTATTTCTTTTAATGTTGCTTTATGCATTTGTAACAAATGGTCAAGAATAAGTAATTTGTTAATTTTCGTTTAAGTTTTTACACCTCATCATGCTTAAATTTTATCTTGAAACAAAAACTTGTTGTGAAACTGCTTCCGTTTTCTTGCTTAATATTCAATAAAATTTTTCTTGTAAAGAAATATATATGTAAGATTAAATGTTCTTTTAGGTTGAGTTAGCAAAAACTTTGAAAGATCTTTTTAATTTTCTTAAACTCCAAACAACTTCGATTCCAACTCCCCTTTATATTTTTAAATTTAAACTTAAAAATGCAGTTTTTTTCCCTGTTTATATGGACGGCAAATAAATTTCAATCAGGATTGGTCAGCATATTAATTCATTTCCTACTATACTAACAGGTAATTCATTAGCTGTCTGAAAAAATTAAAAACTTTTAGTATTTTCAGTATAAAATTGATATTATAATTTAACATAAAAAGTTAGTTAATATAACAAAAATTAATGCAATAAAAAATCCATCAACATAAAAAAACAACTTCAGTATCTTTTATATAAAATAGTAACTTTAGTATTATTTGTAAATAAAAGAATTAGCTATTATGATTTTTTTCTAAAATAAAGTACATACTTTTGAATAAAAATTATTTGCGAAACGAAAAAACTTCATCTACAACAGATCTCATTTGTGCTCTAACGCCTTTCATAAAGCGACTGAAAAAAACTAAAGTAAATTCCTTTTAGTTTCAGTTTTAAGCAGTCAATCAAGAGTTGCTCTGTTGACACATGCCAGCCTCTCTTGTTAAGTTTTTCAACAAAATGTCCCCAGAAGTTCTCAATTGGTTGCTCGAAGCACTTTATATAGGTTGAATTTTTAGTAGGTATATTAAGAACTCAATAAATCTGCTCAAAATAATTAGTTAAAATCGCCATGATATTTGATATTTCTAGTCGTTTTTCTAAACATTTCTTAAAATAAATTGATGAATTGATTGCTACAGCTTTAGAAGGACGAAGCTATGGTTTAGTCAGAGCACGGTCTGATACGGCTGGCCACCCCGATTTGGAATTTGGTGAAAAGTAAACACTTCTAGGCATAATTCTGATGAATGTGCAGCATCCAGAGTTTCCAGGCATGTTATAACCTGCAAAAAAATAGTTATTTTTTCATCGTTAATCAAAAGTGATTTTGTGTAAAAGCTGGTAAACAAAATATCTAATTCTATTCTTCGCTACTATTTGTTGTTCAATGTGTGGAATAATATATTCAATATGTTGAGTATGTGGAGATCTATTTTTGTATTAAATATACTTCTTTTTTTATTTTGTCGATTGATTTACACCGAAAATAAGATTCTATTTTCTCTGGCTGACCCCTATTCGATTGCTAACAAGTCTTTTTAGTTTAGCTCTTTTTTCTTTATTCCAATGTGTCGGACGACCAGAGTGCTTTATTTCAGAAAAAACTTAATCAGTTTCTGCCTTATTTAAGTTATCATAGGTTGTATTTCAATCCATTTCTGCCTTTTCGAAATGGTTTAAGATTTCACATGTTACGATGTTTTACAAAATTAATTTTGAGATGTTTTTGAAAAATTCAAATGTGCTTTAAGTGGTAACAAACATTTCATGGACTTTTTTTGCATACGCATCAAACCACGTGATTTTTTAATTAGCTGAAAAATCAAATAAAAGCTTTGTCCTATTACTTATGCATTATCCATTATTCAAACTTAAAGCAAATTTAAGTTTAACAAACATGCGTTAAAACCTGTTAATTCAAACAAGAATGAAAAGCACGAAATTTAAGTTAATTTAAAATAGAAAAAAGTTTTTAGAGTTAGTTTTTTTTGAGGTTACCATTATGATTAGAAAGTAATCTCCTTGAAATTAAAATTAATTATTGGGATTGAGTTTTGGGTCGAATTTAGTTTTAGAGAATGGGTGAGGTTAGGTTTTTGGGGTAGCATAACGTTTTGAGTAACATAGTTTTAGCAAGAGTACTTTTATTCTCGACAGAGATTATTTTAGGAACCTCCTAAGAAATAAAGTTATCTGAAAATTATTTTTATTTCTATTTCTATTTTTTTAATTAAAAACTTTTTATTTTTCAAAAAGAATGTATTATTTATGAACGTCTTAGTTACTAGCCGTTCTTAACATTAAAATAATTATGTCCTGGGACAAAACGTTTTTGTTATCGTCATAAGTTTATAAATATAAGAAAACTTTCGCAACCTCTTTCAAGCTAAATTTTTTTTATTCAATATTTTTAATGGAGTTGTCTTTTTTTTCTTTTTTTTTTTTCTTTTTTTTTTTCTTTTTTTTTTTCTTTTAAAAGCATCCAAATATTATTTTCTTAAATGTTTAGAATTTGTATCAATTGACATCTTAATTATAAGAATTGTTTTTCAATATTTAACAAGTAGAAGAAGAAAAAGAACCCTGAAGAAAAAAATCAAGAAAAAAAAAAGAAAGAGGGGCGAACACTTGCCAAGTTAATCCTTGAAAATTCGTCAAAACCTTTTAAAGTTTTACCATTGACGAAGAGGGAATTCATTTCAAAACAAAAACAATCATAAATCTTATGTTTGAAGTTAGTCATTTTGCTCAACCTATTTTTACCGGATGATAATTCACAAAAAGCCCTTAAATATCGTTACAAAAAAGTGGTTGCAAACACGAACGAAACTTCGATCGAAACAAACACGATCAAAACAAACACGATCGAAACAAACACGATCGAAACAAACACGATCGAAAACTTCGCAATGTAATAAACTATTTAAGCTATTTCCGAAACTGTATAAATCTAATACAATTACACTCTTCCTTAAATGTTTGGGATCACATTCAAAAGCAATACCTTACGGAGTATTTAAGGTTTAGTCGTCACTTCCTATTGATTTATGTCCTTTCATATCGCTTTACTTTCAATAAGATTTAATGTTGAGTGTTTTCGCTGCATCTAAAACTATTGTCGCCAGCTTACACGTCAGCCATTTTACTTGATCAAGATTGCATTCTAGCTCTTAGTTTATATTTTGCTTTACATTTTTATATTTTGTATATCTTTATATCTTTATATTTTGCTTTATATCTTGGTTTATATTTTTGGCATATTATCCATTTTGACCATTTACTTTTATTCATCCCGAGTACAGATGGCTGAACTTCATTATGTCGTTTAGCGGGGCTTAGTTCGGTTCAGCCACGCATTCTCACCAACCAGAGAAGTTCAAAGCATATTTGTTGACAAAAAGATCATTATGTAAGATTCTGTATCTTACATAATGATCTTTTTAAGTTACGGTCGCTGTGAGTGCAGCGTTTTTTTTAAGTGGTCTCTAAATGTCCCGTGTTTTTTCAAAATTTCCATTTTTTTAGCTATGAAATTAAAAAATGATTTTACTATTTTCAACACTATTAAACAATAAAAAAATTTTTTTATTTATGTTTAAGAATATATAATCATATAATATATAATCACATTGTTATTGTACAAAATTTAAGGAATTTAAGGAAACTCTTAGAAATTGAAACTTGAACTAATGTCATCGACCAATGCAGGCATTTCTTCTTCTAAACCTCACTTCTAAACAACAGTTCTGATTCGGAATTTTCTCCATCAGAAACATCAGATAAACTACATTCTTCTTTTGAAACCTCTCTCAACGCTTTGCCTTCATCGAATATATAACTTTCTATCTCTTTATGAGTAAATTTTCGCTTTTTTAATAATGACTTTTGCACTGAAAGAACTTGCTTGTCTGCCATATTTAAAGTATAATGAACACGTGTAAAAGTAAATTATTGAAACAAATGTTTAGTTTTATGCAGTAATAAGATTTGTGACGATTAGACTTATAATTACTGATGAAAAAGAAGAAAGTATGAGGAGATGTATTAAAACGTAATATTATGGGATGGACATTTGAAAACCACTTTCAGTTTGCGTAATATTACGGCATAGACTGCTAAAGGCTTTTCCTCATGGTTATGCAACTTTATGATCTAATTCTTTTGTCCCTTTTTATCAATCGATTCCTTGTACAAGTACACAGTCTTCGGTATGAAAGTTTTTGATCGTTCATCATTCTAACCGTGCAACGATGACATTTCCAAATAAACAGTAAGCAGCTCATTCGATCAGATGTTCACCCCAAGAAATATCGTGTTCTTACTTATGAATGCAAAGTTAATACTTCCACAGGTGCTTCTCTATGAGAGTAACAGTTGGTGCCCCAACTTTTAACTTCGACCCAAAATGTTGTTACTTTGAAATTACTCGATAGCTCCAGTCGCTCGTCCAAAACCTATTTTTTCAACCGTTTCCCATGATTATTTCAATGTAATCAAATAAAAAACCCATAAAAAAAAAAGAATCAGGTGACTCTCCATTAAAATGACATGTTATCTTAAAGGATGATCTTTTACTTGCAGAAAATGTTTCTGAATCTCCTAAGATGCTGAGAAATCAAGGAACATCAAAAGCTCTACCCTTCTGAAAAAACCTTAAGTCTAATTTTAGGAGTGACATAACCCTATTTTTGTGCTTTGAATAATTGACTTTAAATTCCTGACTTCATTAACGAGCAGCGGGAGCATTACGAAGTAAAAACAAGATGTTTAGCTGGATATTTTGCAGAAACCGAAAGTAGGTAAAAAGTTGACAAATGATTTTAAATTACAGTTGCTTTTTTAGCAGACCGAACTATGAAAAAGGAATCTCTTTTGCTAGAATAAGATATTTTTTACTTGTAAAGATGAATTTGGACTTAAACTGTGAAGAACGAAATGAGAACATTTGATGATAGTGGGACGAGGTTTACATGTCCTCTGTAAGTCTAACTAAAGAATGATCGAACTATAATTTTTCATCAATTTCATAAACAAAATAATGATGTTTGGGTGTTTTACCTTTTTCATGATGAGAAGCTTTAATTGAATCATTTTGCTAATTATTAAATCTACTTATGAAGTGATCTGAGCCTTTTAAGAAAAGAATAGCCATTTTGAGAAAATTAGGTTATTGCTACACAGTTAATAATAATAAAATAATAAAAATATTTACGACTGATTTTTCTTCTCTTACTTATTTTTCTCAATATATATATTCTCTTAATACTAACTCAAACAAATAAAAATACATTAATACTTATAATAACGCTTGTTTAAAGTTACTCAAATACATTTCCTTACCAAATCCTTCTCATAAGTTCCTCTTTAAATTATTCATAAATTCTTTTCATTAAATTCTCTTTAAATCTTCAAAAATCCTTTTCTCGTAAAATCCTCTTTTAAAATCTCTTAAAATTCTCTTAAATTCTTTTTTCATATAATCTCTTAAAATCTCTTAAAACTTTTTCTTTCTATTTTAAAATCTTTTTTTAAAATCTTTCATAACTCTTTTTTAATACATCTTGAAAAAACTCTCTTTAAAACACTTCCTCAAAATCTTCCCGAAAACATCTCTCCAAAGAGAGTGCTTCAAAAATCTCCCAAAAGAAAATCTTAAAAAAACCTCAAAAGAAAATCTAAAAAAATCTCAAAAGATTTTCTCAACCGTTATTTTTCTATCTGTCCGCAGGTGTTATTTTGAATTCTCGTCCAGACAATAGAATTTTTTTTTTCTTCAAGTTCGTTCAGTACTTTAGTTTCAAATGCTGAGTCATGGTATTTTTTAAAAGAAGTTTTACTAGTTTTCTTCTTATTAGTCTTTATATCAGAGTGGCTACAGAACTTTCTAGAACTTTACTAATTAAAATCATATCATCGTGTTTCAAGTTGTGTTTGTGAAAACAGTTTTAATCATTTATGGTGTGACTTATTCATTTTTCATGTTATTAGACATGTGTGTCCACCTGGTGTGTTTGGCTGACTTACTCTTTTCTTCGTTCAAATGTTGCGTGTTTGATTCGGGAAAAACTTAAAGATAATGTTTAAATTTTCCTCATCTTCCTTCCTCACACTATTCTTAAAGAATACTTTGAAAAAAGAACAAAACACTAAGATAAAAGGGGAAATTTGTTTTAATAAACATCACAATTACATTAAACAATTTATGGGCTGTTAATAATAAGTGAAATACTCTTATGC
The DNA here is from genome assembly GCF_058129835.1 of Hydra viridissima. NCBI lineage: Eukaryota > Metazoa > Cnidaria > Hydrozoa > Anthoathecata > Hydridae > Hydra > Hydra viridissima. The sequence goes on from NW_028324304.1 coordinate 18,598,427, forward strand.
TCCTTTATTTCCTCATGTGCACTAACGTTTCTACGTTTTCTGTGTTAAAGTTTCTACGCTTTCTGTGTTAACGTTTCTACGTTTTCTGTGTTAACTTTTCTACGTTTTCTGTGTTAAGATTCGTCTTTCTTCCCTAAACTTTATGACTAGCTGATGAGAATAATTTCACTCATGGGGAGGATTTCTAAATAGAATGAAACTTTCTTGTAAACTTGTATTGGCGAATACACTATAGTCGTTTGTTAAACCAATAAAGTTGGATTAGGGTTTCTGAAACGAAAAAACCGAGTCCGAAAATCCACGGTTTTCTTCTGATTTATTCGAATCTGGTATCCGTTAAATGTATTCGATATCCGTTAACTAATTTTTTAAAATCTAAAACTTCTTGAGCATTCAAAATTTAAATTTATAATCCAATATTCATTAAATATAAACGATATTGAAGTTTCACATTAAAAACGAGTCTTTAATTATGCGTAAACGCCGACATTTCTTTGTGAAATTAAACATAATTTATATACAAACTTAATTTCCAAGATATTTACAATTATGTCTCTATATATATACAATTATTTACACGCTAATTGGTCAAATGTTATAAAAATGTCATGCATAACTACTCATAATGACTTTTTGTAGGAACAAAGTTTAACTACTTATAATGACCTTAGGCGTCTAAGAGATGGACATGCAACTTATCATTTATCATCAAAGAGGCCGCTGATTTCAGCGAACCATGCGAAGTTCCGACTAAATCTAAATTTTCCGTCGTCAACAAAAAATCTGTTTAAATGGCTGGCGACATTTAAAACTGAAACTATTATCACATGTAAAGGTCTGCGTTTCGTTTCATTTCCATATCGTTATCATACCGATATGATATCGGAAAAAAAAAAAGTGTAATCGAAATGATTACGACGTAATCCTTATAAAAATTTTAAACCAGTATTGTAGTTAATTTAAATCTCTTTTTTCTTCCGATATATCGGAATGATAACGAAATGGAATTGAAAAGATACGCAGATCCTTAATCTCATGGTATTAATTAAAAATTTTATGGGTTTAGTTTAATAAAGCTATTCAGGCTAAGGTAATCACTTCACGTATTGACAATTCACTAAACAAATTACACTAACGTAAAGAAAACAAATTGTTATCTTGAACAGTTTTTCGTTTCTTCAAGACGAACATTTGTAAATTTGAGAACTTTTTTCGTGTAAACAAAGTCAGTCAATTATAAAATAGACCTGTAAGGTTAATTTTAAAATGACTAAAAAAAGTATAGCTAAATATAAAAAAAGTCTTACTGTTTCCATGTTTCATGCAGTTTCTCAATATTGATAAAGTTAAGTTGATTTTTACAGCTTCAATTTGCTATCAATCTCAACTTGATTTACATCGCACCATAAAAACCTAACGGGCGTGCAAATGCTTATTTTAACTTCTTACTCTAAAGAGCCACTATTTTGATACGTCGCATGCAAATCATTATTAAAATAGTAATAGCATTAGAAAAGAGTTCGAAAAAGCTTCAGAACTAGTGAAAATATTTTTATAAGTCCACTTTATACAAAAAATAAGTGTACATTAAATGTGTGATAAAATTGGAATTTGATCAAGTTTAGCACCTTGAAATTCATGGTGTTCAAAATTAGAGTACTACAGAATTACTCTTATTGAAATGAAAATTTTTAACATAAAAACTTTCATTTCACTAAGAGCAATTCTGTAGTACTCTTACTTCTGGTGAACAAATTCAATAAATCAAAAGATAGCGTTTCAGCAACTATGATATTTTTTTGTGCTGATCAGATTTTTTAGTTTCAAAACTAAAGCGGTGAAATTATTTACATCTTTGTTTTTACTTTTCATTAATTTTTTATTGCCATGTAAACTTGAATTATAGTTCACTAATTTTAAATAATAACTAAAATAAACATTTTTTTGATTTTTTGCAATTTCCTTCTAAGATTTTAAGTAAATATTAGTCGTTTTAAATTAAGAAACTTTTTTAATTTTCTTTTTTGATAAAAGAAAATTTAGAAAATTTCTTAATTTAAAACGACATTTTACTTGCTAATGAAAACACTTTACATAATTATGCAACATAATAAAAACGTTAATCATTTTTTTAAACCTAGAAACTTTATTTTGATAGCAAAATTTTTGGCTTGATAATTAAACTTACTACAAAGTTGCTCAAGTTTTTTTTTTCAACGGAATTGTTTTTTATTTTTATTGTTTGCATGTTATGACTGAATGTAATATAAGTTATTTATTTTTGTTTTCTTTTTTATTCAGTATACACAGTATATAAATAAAAAATAAGAAAAAATATTATTACTAGGTATTAAAATAAGTTTTGTTAACAGGAAAAAATTTCAACTTGGAAAGTGTAAAATTTTTGATCGGTGGGCGATTCAACTAATGCTTCTTTGACCCTGACATTATTTGACTTGACGCTTTTAAATTATTTGATTTATGAAATATCTCATGTAGATTTAGTTGCTTTTTGATGGTTATGTAAGATTGGTTTATGATTATGTAATATGGTTATGTAAGATTAATAAATGAATATTTAGCACTTGAAATGTTATAACTTAAAACTGTGTGATCAAAATAATCAGCATTTTTACTTGCAGCCATTCTGGTTAAAACCTGACTAAGAGCAATTCTTTCAACGGCAGCTCCTAAATTATCTATCGGTCCTTTTCAGTATTGCGGTATTATAGGGTATTTTGGAACCAAGTTACAAAAGCAAAAACTGTTACCAGCAGTTGGTACCAGTGTTCATTTTCAATCTAATTTTGAGGAAAACGTTTCCAGTTTTCTGGGTAATCCATTTGTAATAATGATTTATGAACTTTTTAAATATCAAAGTCTTTTTGATGAGTTTCGTTCTTCAAAGAATCTGATACTTACGAGACATTGAGCTGTTACTTACGGGAACAAAAAAAAACAATGTCCGCATGCTCGAAAAAAAACGCCTCACTCAACAGGTATTTAGTTTTATATATTGAAAAAGTAATTTTTGGTATTGTTATAACCCATTCCCTTATTCAATATTTTTAAAGCATAAATTTAACAAAAGTAATATACTTCTTATTTAGCATTTAAACATTTAAAAGAAAGTTATTAATTGGAAATAAACAATTTTTAATAAGACAATTTTTGTTTCAAACAATTTTCTTTATTACCCAGTTGAAACCCAGTTACCCAGCTAAATTAAACGAATATTTTCGTTTATAGGATAGGGTATTAGAGTTGATTGTCAGCGAAGAACTTTTTTTTTAAAACTAACTGTAAAAAAAAGTTGCAAAATACTATTTAATGGTTTTCTAAGAAAGAAATGAGAAAAATGTTAGAAAAAAACTAGTTTAGAGACTTTTTAAAAACATGGAAAGAAGAAAATGATGGAAGAAAGCTAAAGCAAAAGAAAACAAAGATTGTGATTCCTTTGAAACCATCTCATCATCTGCTTCAATTATCTTCTTGTTTAACTATTGGTCACTTATTCTAAATTTTAAAGCATTAGGTGAAAAGTTTTTCACTTTACTTTCACTTTTGGCATTTTTAAACTTGCGTGTACTAATGTTCCATGTTGAATATGATTTGATCAAACTGCTTTAAATCCAATTCCAGAAAGAACTTTATCTTTTTTGGTCTTTACAACATGATTCTTATCCAAAAAAGCTGTTTCATTTATTTTGTGATCTAGATATGACATTAAAACTTTTGACATCCACTTACTTTCATGAGAGATATCATCTATGCAATATGATACTACCTCAAATATTTCATGACTTTTTAAAACATTTTAAATGTAATCATTAAATGAATGGCGGCGCTTTCACTTGCTGTTTGGGGATTAATACAAATAAGTATGATTGGTGTAAATTCATTCAAGACTATTGTGAACCATTAAAACAGCTTTAACTTCTGTTGCCAGATTAATCGCACTGCCATTACCATTTAGTTCTCTTCGTTTATTGCAAGTACATAATTTGGTATAACCTACAATACAATTAAACTTTCAATTGCTTAAATAGACTGAGATGAACCTACTTTGTTTGCTTCATGCCCACTCTCCTCGTGCGAGATGGCTTTACTCAACTCATGTTGCTCAAACTCATGTGTTGTGAAAGGTCTACCATTAAGAAAATTTTTTCAAATTAACATACCAAGCTTTTGATATATTTATCAAATGGATCAAGTTCAATAGAAATCTCAGGTTTTAATTGTATATGTTTACTTATGCTAACACGTATGCTAACACCTTTAAATTTGCTTTCCAGTCCATCCGTCGTATGCAATATGACCTGCTCGCTAATAAAAGAGCACTTCGGCTAACACTCGCATGCTGACAAATGGAAGACCTTATTATTTAGACATGTCATCAATCCTATGTGCATGCAATGAAGAATGTTTGTTAAATCGCTTAAAAAAAAAATTAATCAGTAAGCAAACTTGTTATTACAAGAACCGCGCAATATGCCAACATTTTCTTTTTGTTGCCTTTACATTTATAAAAAACTTTTCTTAAATAAAAACTTTTGAATAAAAAGTTTTGTATTTTTCGAAAAAAGTTTTAGCAAAATAAATTTGATCTTCGTGGTTGTTCATATTATCATTGGTAAGGGAGACTGGTTTATTTCAAACATAGTTCACTCCAACAAGAATTTCGAGTGCAGTGATTGATCGATTTTGTTTACTGGTGAGAACAGTTTTTACTAAGTTCAAAATGTGGAATTTAGTAATAAACAATAAAATCATTAGTAAGGTCAATCATATTGTATCGTCTTTAATTATGTTGTGCATATGTATATATACAATACAAATAGATGTAAATTTGGAGCAATCTTGGTAATTTAGATGCGAATATTGTAACAGGCTGAAAATAGAAAAAGATTTTTTTTTCATAAACTGTTTACTTTTGTTTTACAAAAAAAAAAAAAAAAAAAAAAGAACATCAAACGTTAATAATAAGTCTTTCTTTGATAATTGCTTGATAATTCAATTTTTGTTACTTGATAATTCAATTTTTGTTACTTGATAATTCAATTTTTGTTACTTGATAATTCAATTTTTGTTACTTGATAATTCAATTTTTGTTACTTGATAATTCAATTTTGTTTTACAAAAAAAAAAAAAAAAAAAAAGAACATCAAACGTTAATAATAAGTCTTTCTTTAATAATTGCTTGATAACTCAATTTTTGTTACTTGATAATTCAATTTTAAAAAAAAGATGGTCAAAAACAATTGCACAAAAAATAATTGTACAAGAAAATATTACATTAGTTATTCTTAATTTATGTAATTTTATAGTAATGTAACTATATTGTAAAAAAGTTATCAAATAAAGTTTTCGTCAATTTTCAGAACGCACATTTCCATATTTAGTAAACTCACTAAATGCTCTATTTGACTTAAACCAGGAGTTAGTGTCGGCCATTTCAAAATGTTTCACCGAAGTAGGCTTGCTCTGTTTTTAGCATTGTGCTTTAGATTTTTTTAGATTATTGTACTGTTGAAATGCAAAAATGTTTCCTAATCTAAGTTTTTCAGCTGAAAATTGTAGACTTTGGTCCACTTTTTTCAATTGTAAACTTTTGGTTCACAACTGAAAATGTAAAATTTATGGTTTCAATTATAAATTTTTGTAAATAACCAAAATTAATTTTTATTTTTTTATGGCAACTCAAACAATAGTCACTATGTTATGAGTGTTTTTTCTATATTAATTCGGGTTAAATCCTAATTTACCAACACGATGCCATACCATAAGACCCCAAACGATTAAAATTTTTGCAAACATTTTTGCCTGTTCTTCTCATACAACTTTAATGAAAGTTTTTTCCTCGGTTTTGTCAAGCTCTTGGTAATCCATTACATTTTTTAAAGTTAAACGTGACCTAAAATCAACCAAAAGAACTTTGCTCCAAAAAGATAGTTGCATTAAAAAACACTGTTAACCAAATTCAATCGCTTTTCTCTTCTGTGAGGACAGAACGACAGATCTTATTTATCATCATTATCATTGTTATTATGTATAATCTTTCTAATTCGAACGAAAAACTCAGTCATGTCGTCTAAAGTGCATTTTCCCTATTTAGAGTATAATGGAAACAATACTTATTGCATCGTGGACATGTTTAGCAATCGGAGTTATTTTGAATGGAATTGGGTTATTTGTTTTGTTAATCTGTAAGAATTCAGGAACTGACTTAACACAACGGTATATACTCATCAACCTCTGCTTCATCGACTTTAGCTTTTGCTTATTGTTTGGAACCATCCAGATGTTACATTTTTTAAAAGTTTCTAAAGAACATTCATCAATATATTTTAGTACTGTGTGCTTAAGGATTGTTAATACTGGATATTATTTCGCAACATTTTGGTTGATAATCGACAGGTATTTTCATATTAAGCTGAACATAAAGTACGTCATCTACTGGTCTAAAAATAAAACAATAATAGCAACAATCTTTTTATGGATGGTAACGATATTGAGTGGAAGTTTTTTTCAATTTTATCTGAAGAAACACATCTTCTTCATTTATGCCATTTTTAGCTCAATTATCCTTTCATTTACCGGCTACGTGTATATCTACGCTTTAACACAGTTTAAAAAGCTAAGGGCTGCTGTTCGCTCCAATCAAAACGACAAAGTTATGTTTAAGGGGTGGGGAATAACTTTTATTTTGCTAGCAACGTTCGCTTTGTTGGTTGCAATACCTGACACAACAGTTGCGGTTGCAACTGCTTACAACAAAATTAATTACCGAGCAAAAATGATCTGGTACAAGTTAATAGTTTACCCATTATCATTCTGGACTGATGCGTTAATCTATATTTTTTTATCTCCAAAGTTCAGACTTGTACTGAAAATGCGTTTTCGGCAATAGGAGTGTTACAATGGAGACTAACGCGCATGAAAATTTTTGGCTTTGATTTTCATTTTTTATTCATTTTAAATGTATTTTTAACCAATAATATGTTTGTTGACATATCATGTATTATTCTTATACCAGCCTTAACTTAATTAAAGAATGAATTCATTTCAACAAACAAGTGTATAAAACGAGTTATTATGCTCAATTTAGTTGGTCAAAATCAGACAAGTGACGGTAACGAGAGAATCTAATTTCCAGCCGAAAAACCACCGTTTATAATCTGAATTGACGTTTGAGGTATCCGTTAGGAACCAATAATAACGAATTAAGTACCAACTTCAGTCTTTTAAGATGAATCAAATTTTCTGTAGTTTATTAAAAGTGTGCTCTTT